>NW_017727826.1:110339-152646 GCF_001865875.1 Lupinus angustifolius | reverse complement strand
GTTTGAAAAAACAACTCTCAAAGTCCCACATGGAAGAGTTTTGAAACAATAAAATATAAGCTCCCAAGTCTCACATTGGACAAATGAGGAACATGAGAAAAATCTTATGTTATAAATAGAGGTTTTCTCCCTTCATTTTAACTTGCACCAAGTTGAAGGCGTTTCCTCTCAACTTTTCTTTCTCCCCCCTAATATTCCGCCGACGCATTTCCGGCAAACTTCTCCCCCTTTCTTTCCGTGACACTTAAGAATTGGCACAGGTAGCCATAGTGGGATTTCAAGAACTGACACTGGTAGTTAGTATTGTGGGAAGAGAATTGGCACAGGCAGCCAAAGTGGGATTTCGAGAACTGACACTAGTAGTAAGTATTGTGGGAAGAGAATTGGCACGGGTAGCCATATTGTGGGATTTCGAGAACTGGCACTGGTAGTGAGTATTGTGGGAAGAGAATTGGCATGGGTAGCCATATTATGGGTAATTTCGAGAATTGGCACAGGTAGCCATATTGTGGAGGGTGTATTTGAGATTGGTTCTTACAGTGCAGTAAGAATTCGATAACATAGATCTGGGCTGTTTTATCCTGGGGACGACGTGCTTGATAGTCTGCTTGCACATTTTGGGCAGTGCCATGAAACGTTTTAAAGAGAGCGACCTGGTCGTGACTAAGCCAGTAAGTATTATTTCGTGCCATTTAGAATTGCTGCAAGCTACGGTAACAACACATACTCATGCCAATAAATGCATAGTCAAATTCATACAGTACAAACATCAACATGAACTCCATGCACACATATCCCAAACAATCAAACCATTATATTATTCATTCGAACCATTTCAAATTATGCCTTCGATGATCCCATGCTTGACGACCTCGAAGTCAATCTTTCCAAGCTATGTGCCTGACCATTCAAAATTTGAGGGCCCCGTGCTTGACGACCTCAAATTGTGCCATCGAGGATCTTGTGCTTGAGGACCTTGAAGTCAATCTTTTCAGGCTCTACGCCTGGCCTTTTAAAAAATTTGAGGGCCCCGTGCTTGACAACCTCAAATTTGTGCCTTCAAGGACCCGTACTTGATGACCTCGAAGTCAACCTTTCTAAGCTACGTACCTGACCTTTTAAAATTTGAGGAGCACGTGCTTGACGACCTTAAATTTGTGCCTTTGAGGACCTCGTGCTTGACAACCTCGAAGTCAACCTTTCTAGGCTATGTGCCTGACCTTTTAAAATTTGAGGGCCCTGTACTTGACGACCTCAAATTTGTGCCTTCGAGGACCCCATGCTTGATGACCTCGAAGTTAACTTTTCAGGCTTTGTACCTGACCATTTCAAATTTGAGAACCCCGTGCTTGACGACCTCAAATTGTGCCTTCGAGGACCCCGTGTTTGACGACCTCGAAGTCAATCTTTTCAAGCTCTGTGCATGGCCTTTTAAAATTTGATGGCCCCATGCTTGACGACCTCAAATTGTGCTTTTGAGGACCTCGTGCTTGACGACCGCGAAGTCAATCTTTCTAGGCTCTATGCCTGACCTTTTAAAATTTGAGGGTCTCGTGCTTGACGACCTCAAATTGTGCTTCCAAGGACCTTGTGCTTGACAACCTAGAAGTCAATCTTTCCAGGCTCCGTGCATGACCTTTTAAAATTTATGGGCCCCGTGCTTGACGACCTAAAATTGTGCCTTCGAGGACCCCGTGCTTGACGACCTCAAAGTCAATCTTTTCAGGCTCTGTGCCTGACCTTTTCAAATTTGAGGGGCCTGTGCTTGACGACCTCAAATTTTACTTTCGAGGACCCCATACTTGGCGACCTCAAACAAAAAGTTTCGTACCTCGCTCGTTATCTCACCAACAAAAGTTCTTTTGTGCCTCAACAAAATTAGCGTTCATTTATTTACTAGTTACTTATCATGGCAGCACTCAAACCTCAGTTTGTGTACTATCCAATAGGCAACAAGTAAAGAGAGGCAGCTGTGAACACCCATTTTTGTCCGGCCCAAAATATTTTAATAAAAAATAAAAATACTTTTAAGTAAATAAAGATAGCAATTTATTTGAGGAATTGTAGCATTGATTTTAAATGTCTCAAAAAATCTCTTAATTGAGCATTGATACAATTTCTAAAATGATTAATGGCCACTTATTGGTCATATAATGACATAAAATAAACCAAATTTTCGTTTTCCATAATTAAATAAAATTAAAAATTGTGTTTGAAATATTGCTTGTGATTTTATGAAAATCAAATGATTGTTTGTTGTTTATTTAAATGTAATACAACAACTTTAATATTTTGTAGAGTCATTATAGAGTTCTTACCCAAAAATGATTTTCATAACCTATTATATTTTTAAGGGGCCGAATAATTATTTTGTGCTTACTCTTGAACATTACAATAGTTCTGTGAACCAATAAAAATTATTGTTATCGTTATAGTAAAAAATAGATTTATTCTTGGTATCATGAAACCAAAAAAGTAATTAATTCATATTTTCAATTGGGAGCCAAAAATAAGTTTGAGATTCTATCTTAAAATGCAATAAAGATGTATAAAGTTCAGTTTCTGAATCTCCTTGATTATCTCTTGGAATTAATATTGTTTTTGAAGCATGTGCAAAAATTAAAATACAGGTTGAGGTTTAAGCCACATTGATAAAATGGCCAAGAATCATGGAAACAAAAAAGCACCCTCTCTCTCACTCATTCCATTTTCAATGTCCCCTATGTTATATATAAATACAAAACACGTTTGCTTTTTTTTCAATCAGAGGAATATGATCATTTTTTAATCTTAGAATTTATATGAAAGGGAATATGCATTAAGTAATGATGCAATTAGAGAAAAGAAAGGAGATGTAAAAAAGAGAAGAAAATGAAGTTGTGTCTTTATAACTTGAAGTAAAAGGAGAGACAAAACAGTGAGGAAAAAAGTTAGAGAGAAAAAGGAGTTGTAATTCCCAAAAACGTGAGAGAGAGTGTTTTCATATGCGTATAATCCTGTGTGGCCGAGCATGTTTCAGTTGTCGTGCACCCTCGTTCTCAGCCACAAGATCTGCATATTTTCCCATATCGGCGTTGACCAAATCCATGCAACCAATCAGTGCATGAAACGTCACGCGGGCTCACTGCACCTCGACACACCCGATCACTCCCTCTACAAGCACACATGATCTACTACAGTCGTGTGCATCACACGATCGTGCACCTTAACCCATCCGACACTCCGAGATCTGCCACGTGGACCCACCCCCTTCACACTCCAGACTAGCCAATCATCCATCAACATGTCGCGGTTACAAGGACATCCTTTTGCTCCCGTCCACACCATGTCCATTCACTTTGAGCTTCAACAGGTAAGCTTGTTTCCTTTGTGTTCTATGTAATTTTGACACATGAAAATTGTATCAATAATTTTATTGCAAGTGCTATCATTTTAAGTAAATAATTTCACCAATAATTTTTAAATAAATATTTTTTCTAATAAAAAACATAAAAAGTAATTTTTTACGCAAGTTTGTTTATCAGTGATAATGGAGTCAATAGGCATTATAGGTTTATTATACTGAAGTTGTGCAATGGTAAATAAATAATACCAAGTTTAAATCAATATGTATATATCATATACTATAAAAATAAATTAATAGTGAAAATTGGATTATTTGTAAATTTATTTTGAAATCTCATTTATCTTATAATTACATAAAAAAAAAATATTTTAGTACGAATCTATATGAAATATGATTGAGTATATCTCGACATCCCAAAAAATAACATTTTGTTAAGAAAAATAAAATAAACAAAAATTATAATTTTTTTAACCAATTTTTAATATGAGTTGCAGTATCAGACATGAGGGCTATGTTTCACTCATATTTTGAAAAAAGGGGTTTTTAAATAAATAAAAATAGAATTTATTAAATAGGTTTTAATATGAGATGTGATATCGGATGTAAAGGCTATGTTTCACTCATATCTTTTAAAAAATGATTTTCAAATAAAAAACAAAAATTAGGAATTTGCTAATCAAGTTTTAATATGCGATGTGGTAGCGGGCGTAAGGGTTATGTTTCACTCATATCTTTTTTTTCAAAAAATATATTTTAAACTTTACTATTTTTAAGAGATAAAATTAACTCAACCAACAAACTTTTTTCTACCCAAAGAACTACATAGCCTTGATTCTCAAAAAGGGGATACGTAGGACCAAGACCACTCTTGTCAGACATAATAATAAAATAAAGTTTTTTTGGTAAAAATATAATAATAACATAATTAATAAATCATGCAATATAGTAGGGTACCGTTCAAACGGGCAACTGGGGTGCTAATACATTCCCTAGTGTATAATCGACTCCTGAACATGGATATCAAAGTCCAAGGCCCAATGTGATTTGGCCAAAAGATTTTCCACATTTTTTACTGGAGAAAATATAGTGGCGACTCTAATGAGGTCGTGCAGCCGAAAATCGGAGCGCGAAAATTATTAAGGTGAGTGTACCTCTTTTTGAGATCTAGTATTTTCTCTCCAAGCTTTATACGAAACATTTCATATTCCTATGAAAGAGTATTGAGTCTCGACCTTTTGACCTCATCAGTTCCTTCGTGTATAGCCTCTAGAGTATCCCAAATTTCTTTAGCATATTTGCAGTTTGATACTCTAAAGAATTTGCCAATGCCAAGTGTTGAAGTGAGGATGTTCTTTGCTTTGAGATTGTATTGCACTTTCTTTTTTTCTTCATATTCCATGAGGATTTTGGCTTTACTTCCCTTACACCATTAATGATGGTGAAAGGTTCATAAGGTTCTTCCTCAATCGAATTCCAAATATCTAGGTCTTGAGATTCTATAAAGATTCTCATCCTGATTTTCCAAAAGTGATAGCATTCTCCAACAAAACTTGGTGGGGGATTAATGTTGGAACCTTCTCCCATAAATGATCTTTAGTCCATCTTAGATATAGGATCATATTTGAGAATAAATTACTCAAACTAAGCTCTAGTGTCAATTGTAAGTTTAAGATGTCAACGAAAAGGGGGGTGAATTAGTTGTTGGGAGAATATGACTGATTTTTCTGCTATGTTATCAAAGTGTATATGCAGCAAATTGTATATGCAGAGTTCAACCAAGTAAAGCAAAATTAAATGACAAGAATGAGTAGAAGAAGAGTACACAGAAAGTTTTTATACTGGTTCACCTTCTTGTCTACCGAAGGTTACATCCAGTACTCTTGCAAAACAACAGATTTTTCCATTAGATAATTTGAGTTGTAATTACAATTTCTCTCTCTGGTACTTTTGTACCTTACACATTCACAACTTATATACCCTTAAAAATTCTCTTTTCAAGTGAACTCTTTTCCCTTTCTCAACACACCCTTTTGATGAAAAGTTTACAACAAGATGAAAAATTCTACAATGGCTTTCGATTTCCTTTACAAGTTTTCACAATTCTATAACTTGCAATCATTGATCTCAAAATATAAATAATTAGTATACAATGCTCTTAATATTTTAAAAGTTTAGAACACTTTTCACTTTATCAAGCAACTTCAGAAAATATGAAAGTTTAGAAACAAAGTTGCTTAAGAAAAATGTGCAGAAAATTGTTTACTAAGTGTTTGAAAGTTTTGTATTATTGTAAGCAATTGTGTATTTCGTGTGTTTTGAATTTGGATGTCTCAATGTCTTTAAATATGCTTCCAATCAGCCATGATAACCCTCCATGAAGAGGAGACACGGTTGGAATGAAACATATTCACTTTGGATGAAAGTTGTTCATTTGAATTTGAAAATATGGTTTCAACAGCTCTGTGTAATCGATTGTCACAGGGTGGTAATCGATTATCCAAAAGTTCTATCCAATGTGGTAATCGATTAATACATCCTATTAGTCGGTTACATTAGTCAGTTTTGCTTTTTGTAACTGTTTTCTCAGTCATGTAACTTGTTACGCAGTTCTAGTAACCTGTTACCAACTGTCACACAGTTCAGGTAACTTGTTACCTAGTTCTGGTAACCTGTTACTCAGGTCAAATAACTTATTACTTAGCAATTTGACTTTGCATTTTAGACATATCCAATTATTTAAAATTGATTTTCATTTTTTGAGCATTGCTACTAAATATTAAAGTGAGCGTAAGGATAGAAGTACTTATATGAAGACTTAATTTATAATTCTCTTGAAGCTTTAGTCTTCTAAGTCTTCATTGTCTTCTTCTTTTTCTTCTTTTGGTGATATTGGTGTCTTCACCAAACTGTGTCAATATCAGGAGCAATTTTTATTTCATATTATCTTTTTTTTGGTTGGTGAAAAGAAAGCAAAGAGAGAGAATTATATGAAAAAAGAGTAATAAAAGGGAAATGATTGAGAAATAGAATAAATTTATGTATTGTTTAATTTTTTAAGAAAATGAAAGAAAATATGTTTTTTCTCAATCACATGTTAGTAGAAATTGTTTCCTAGGAAGTCCTACAATTTTCTCGGGTGTCCCATTGTTTTGTGTCACTGCATGTGTCATGAGATATAATTGGCCAGAAAAATATTAATAATTACAATTTTAACTTGATTAATTTTTTCCAACCAATCAAAGATCATAGTACATGAAGTAATACAAAAAGTGAGATAGCATATATACTCCTAATTTTCTCTTTACCCCCTAATTCTCTTTTAAGCCAAATAAATTCTTTATTTTTAACTTCTATCCTTTTCTTTCTCCTCTCTTTCTATGATACAAAAAGGAAACATCATACATGCCATATAAAGTTAGATATACAACCAACCAAATCAAATTTGTATAATAAAAATTGTTAGCATATTGTGGAAAGTTCTATTTAAGCGGAAAAGAATTTACTAAAATTTTAAGAATTTGCAAAATATTTATGAACATAAAAAAATTTACATACTGATAGTATATAAGTTTTATACGTTATTACTATATCATCCATCATTTTTATTTAATCATCATTGACTCTTCAAAAAGATAATTCATATGAATGATTGATGATATAGTAACTATATATAAATATGTGCACTAACAATATACAGATATTACACTATTTAGGGAATACCTTTTGCACACCTTTTGTAAAGAGGATACCAGTTTATGCATAATACTACCACCAAGTATTATAAGAGAAAAAAATTATATAGTGAAAGTGAAAATTTATTATATTATTTATTATTAATATTTTTTGAAGGAGATCTTCTATCACAAAAGTATGTCATTACATGCACATGTGTCATTTATTGTTATTTGTTAAATAAAATACAGATTTTTTAAATCTTTTATTTAAATATATATTTTTTCGAAAAAAATCAAAAGAAGTGGTACATCTAGTGGCAGACAAGAGATGAAGTCTCGATATTTTTAATGAATAATAAATTAATACAAATAATAATAGAGATATTAGAACATTCTCATTGGAGAATATCAACTATGTTCATATTTGTTTCTCACGTGATATTTTATAATTTAATATATATCTTCATAAATTAAGAATAACATCTAATTTTTTTACCACGATAAAAAATATCATTCTTATTATTATTTGGACATATCTCACGACCTATCTACCACCTTATTTATCTCTTATCTTTTTTTCTTTTGGTCCACATTTTCTTATAAAAATAACAAAAAATATATTGTTGTTGAAGAAATGTTTTTAATAAATAAGAATCTCACAAAAAAAAATGAGAGAAGAATATTTCTTCAATAAAAATGATCTAAGAATAAGTCATTGAAGAACATCTCATTAAATATTATCAATTACATTCTAATTTAGATCTAATATATTATTTTATAACTTATTATACATTCTCATAAATTATGAAATTATTAAGATAATAACGAATATTATTCTTTCCCACAACAATTTGACAAATGCCGTATATACTCTAACACTCTTAATATTAATGTATGCTTTCATTTCACTTTAGGATTCTCATCGTCAGTCAATTGCACATCTCTCTCTGAAATCTCAGTCCAAACAAGTCAATTCCCTTTCAAAATTCCCTCTCATCACTTTCCACTCTCCAACATGACCTACGAACTCGTAGAAGCTTACGCATGCACTCCCACCACCGAGCACGGCCGTGGAATTCTCATCTCCGGCGACTCCAGTTCCAACTCCATGCTCTACACCAAGTCCAGATCTGTCGTCATCATGAATCTTCAAAACCCTCTCAATGTTTCCGTTTACGGTGATCACCCTTACCCTGTCACCTAGTGACGTATCTAGTATCTAGGACTTGAAGACAAGGTGTACGACATAGGTTAAAAATTAAAATAGTAAATATCATTATATATAAAATGATGAAAATATTAATATAAAAATCATAAAATTTAAATATATCAATCAAATAAGTTATGTATTTCTTAAGTGATCTATATCTAACTTCATATTTTAAATCATTAAATTATCAATTTGTTGTCAATTTTTTTTAACACTTATCGTTGTTAACATTATTGAACATTTCTTGCTAAACTAAGTGACTAGACAGTCTTTCATCTATGTATTTCTCATTCGATTATGCAACCTTACTTTTTATAACTTTAGTTGAAATGACTTTTTCTATCATTGTTGTAACAATTAGTAAAATCATTTTTAACTTCAAAAAAAAAGTTAATGAGTATACAATGTGTCTTTCACTTTCAAACAACTTACCTAAAAGATTACCAATTCCTTTTAAAGAAGCAAATTCAATATTAATACACATTTCAATGATTTAACTCTACGGTTGATTATCAAGCATCACCAAATTAATAGAACAAAAAGCACATAGTAACACTTTGCAAATTCAATCAGTTTTATCATATCAAAATTAGAGAACAAATTGGTTAGACTCAAACAAGATATACAAATAAGCAATTGAGTATTCGTTTTGGAAAAATAATCATGAAATTCTTTAAGTTACATATTCACAATAGTATAAAATTATTTAGCACAACTCCATGAAACATGTCATGTTGTTTACAAAAAAAGTAAATATTTTAAACTTGTAAAGTTGTTGGTAGTATACACATTTTTTCAAAAAATTCAGGGTGTATATTTGCACACCCTGAGGTACATGTAGCACCGTCACTGCTGTCACCATTGCAAGATTCTCCCCTAACGGAGAGTGGGTTGCATCTGCTGACGTGTCAGGAACCGTTAGGGGGCTCGAAACGACTTCGTTTTGAAGAGTGAGTTTCGTTTTCTGTATGGTCCAATCGATGATTTGCAGTGGTCCCCTGATGGACTCAGTATCGTTGCTTGTGGTGATAGCGAAGGCATATCCTTAGTTCGTGTTTTAATGTAAGTCAATCACTATGGAGTTTTGATGTTTTATTTGTTATCTAACTAATACCTTTCAAAATACATACTGTCCCTCCTAAATATTATCGGCCTTTTGGTTATTGTGAGGATAGTTGTGTTACATCACTTGCTTAATTATTATAGCATTTTCTTAATTATTATAGTGATGATGTCAAATATGCATTTTCATTTTCTTAATTATTGTAGTGATGATGTTAAAAACTTACATTTAAATATACGTTATATTTTGGAGACAACTGTATTTATATTTTTTGATGTGACTAAAGTTTAATTATAATTAAATTTTTAATATGTTGTTAAGATTTTATTAGTTGTCTTAAGATATATCACATCTTTCTCCATAATCTGTTTATTTCACTCTTGCAGTTATCTTTTTTTGTTCTTAAATGGTCCTATGGGTTATTTATGTCTGTTTACACTCTCAACCAGTTAACTCAGTCCAATGTTGAAACTCTATCATATGTCGCAAAATATGCATTGGAACTAGTTGCGAAATGGGAACAAGTTAAGAACACATAAGAATATGGGTAAGGAACCTCTTAGTTATCGGAAATAAAAACAAAAATAACATTTTATATGCAACTTTATCATTTTATAAGATGATATGACACTTTTACTTTTAATAGCAACAACAAGAACTCTCATATTTGGAGATGATCCTTGTTCCATTGTGGGTGTTCTAATGAACTCTTACATTTCGGCTTTTCAAATTATATTATGTAAATTAGATTTACTCGCTATATTATGTTCCCATTGTGGGTGTTCTAGCGAGTGTCCCGCATATGTTATACTATATATGGGTCATTACCAATGAAGTATGAATACAATACGCTAGTACACATTTTCTTAAAAATGCATCATATGATACATTTGAGATACATATATAAAATATGTACGAAAATTCATAAAATATAATAAACTTAATTATTGTTAAGAATTTTCAAAGAAATAACATATTTCTTAGATATCACTAAATAAAAAATAAAATCATATTGTCTTAAGAAATCATTGCTTAGTGCCAAAAAATAGGAACAATATCAACTTTTTTAATCAATGATCAACATCCCTATTCATTGTCAATATAATATGTATGTTTTGTCTATTTTCTCTTACTACAAGTGCATATAGTAAATTGAATATTATTGTTTCTTTCTTATACTTAACTCGTTGTGGTATGCTTTTCTTTCCCTCTTAAAATGTTATTGTATGGTAGTTTAAGTGTCTATGAGGTACTGAAAAAATATTTTAATATTATCAGAGAGTCTCAGATTTATAATTTATTTATTTTTGAAAAAAAATAATTTCGATATGATATGGATACGTATCAGTATTCGTTATGCATCAGAAACATATACAGATACATGAAGGTTATTGAAGTATTAGTGTTTGGTAGCTCATTACTATGATTTCCCTTGTGTTTATGTTGTCTTTACACTTATAGTCCTTATAACATCAAGCGAGATAAGCATAAGTTAAAATATATAAATAAAAAAAGAGGTGTGGGTTGTAATAATTAAGCTAAATCCTGAGGTTGTTGTAATTTCCCCGTGTTATTTGTTGCTTAACCTTGCTTTGATTTATTAGTTGCGGTGCATTTGGGCAAACAACTTAATTAAGCACTTATTCAATAAGCTATTTCATAAGTTTTCTTATGAACTTGTTGAAATAAGCGAGAAGAGCTTATAAGAAGGTCATAAGCTTATTTTCATAAGCCCAAAGAAGCTCTGCATAAGGTCTTCTAAATACCCCCTTTTCGTAGCTCTACTGTTTAATGCTTTTATATGTATCTATCCGCTTACTCTGGATAATTTTGGCTATCTCGTACATTTTTATTTCAACAATGGTTGTTTATTTTCTATCATTCATATATTTACTCTCAAGTTTGATGAACTCCATAATGGATAGGTGGGATTCAGGAACTAAAGTTGGTGAATTCGATGAGGCGAGTTTTAAGTTGTGCATATAGACCAACAAGTCCTTTCCGTATTGTCACATGTGGAGAGGATTCTCTGGTGAACTTTTATGAAGGACCACCATTTAGATTCAAGCTATCTCACAGGTCTAGTATTTAAAAGTTGGCCAATTCTATATACACCCAATAAAACTGTACTCACACCCAGGTTTTAAATTTTTTTTGCACCAAATCACCCTTTTAATTTTGTCTTCCTTTTCCATCTTTACTTGTATTTTTTCATGCATTTACTTTGTGGTCGGTAAGGTTACCGGAATTAAATTCAGAAAGTTTATCTGGCCTGCATAATTTAAAAAAAATGACAAGCCCATCCAATTAAAAATCATTTAATCTAGCTGAAAAACAGAAGGTATAGATTAAAAACCGTTGGTAAAGGTTAAAAACTGTAGGTATATGATGTAGTCTGAAGCATGAAGGAACGACAACCACAAAACCTGAATGAAAACATAGGTTTGCAAGTGACAAGCCTGACGGATAAACTCTGGAATCCACCAGAAAAAGAAAACTCTCAAATTTTATTAATGAAGATAATTTGTTCACCATGGCTACATCCCAAAAGTGTTTAATACTAAATAAAGATATTAAAATATACTGAAAAGATAATGAAAAAATACTAAAAATATGATGAAAGGATGATAAAAAGATAATTACTAAAACGATTAGAATGATGTTCCTTTTCCACGAGCGACTTCATCTTCGATATGTGCAGCCAATCTTCCTATATCATCTAAAACGTGTAGTTTGGTGCAAAAAAAATTAAAACCTGGGTGTGAGTAAGGTTTTATTGTGTATGAGTGTATGTTGTCTTCTAATCCTCTCTTTAGATTATATCTGCTGCATTCAAAAACTGATTATATTTTGATTTTTTGATCTTTGTAATTTTTATTGGTCAATAACACATACCTTTCACTCCATGGATTTTAGTAGATTTTTGTGGGGGAAACAACCTTTTGAGCTAACTAAGAGGAGTCATTCTCTAAAATTTGCCTGTATGGCATACGATTCTATCTTTAGAAAAACAAAACAAAATAAATTTATGGAATATGGATCAAGGTATACATTAAACAATGTACTCTTCTACTTAAAGTACATCCTAGGTAGTAACCAAACAGTTGCTTTTGGCATAAATTTTTATATTTTTTCATTTCATTTTAAAAACATCTAACTGATAAATCTTCAAAGCAGATTTTTTTTTATTTTTACTTTAAATGTGTGAATATATTAAACCTGAGTATTTCTATGCAATTTTTTAAAATCATCTCCCCGGAGATCGATGAGAGTCTCATACACTAAGTCACTCTTCCTTTTCTATTTTAGTTTGTTCTTGTCTTTTCTTTAGTCCTGTCTACCTATTGAACTAGTCTCGATAAATAATTGATGTCACACTAATTTAGTTATGTGCATGGATCATTCAAAATTTGTCAAATGTATAAGATATTCTCCAAATGGTAGTAAATTTATTAGTATAAGTTCTAACAAAAAGGGATCATATTCGATGGAGAGAGTGGAGAGAAGATGATAGGGAACCACTAAGAGCAATTAAGAAAACTAAGAGTAAAGAGACAATAAAAATAATTCTGGAAAATTCTCACTTGCTTAATTATTATAGCATTTTCTTAATTATTATAGTGATGATGTCAAATATGCATTTTCATTTTCTTAATTATTGTAGTGATGATGTTAAAAACTTACATTTAAATATACGTTATATTTTGGAGACAACTGTATTTATATTTTTTGATGTGACTAAAGTTTAATTATAATTAAATTTTTAATATGTTGTTAAGATTTTATTAGTTGTCTTAAGATATATCACATCTTTCTCCATAATCTGTTTATTTCACTCTTGCAGTTATCTTTTTTTGTTCTTAAATGGTCCTATGGGTTATTTATGTCTGTTTACACTCTCAACCAGTTAACTCAGTCCAATGTTGAAACTCTATCATATGTCGCAAAATATGCATTGGAACTAGTTGCGAAATGGGAACAAGTTAAGAACACATAAGAATATGGGTAAGGAACCTCTTAGTTATCGGAAATAAAAACAAAAATAACATTTTATATGCAACTTTATCATTTTATAAGATGATATGACACTTTTACTTTTAATAGCAACAACAAGAACTCTCATATTTGGAGATGATCCTTGTTCCATTGTGGGTGTTCTAATGAACTCTTACATTTCGGCTTTTCAAATTATATTATGTAAATTAGATTTACTCGCTATATTATGTTCCCATTGTGGGTGTTCTAGCGAGTGTCCCGCATATGTTATACTATATATGGGTCATTACCAATGAAGTATGAATACAATACGCTAGTACACATTTTCTTAAAAATGCATCATATGATACATTTGAGATACATATATAAAATATGTACGAAAATTCATAAAATATAATAAACTTAATTATTGTTAAGAATTTTCAAAGAAATAACATATTTCTTAGATATCACTAAATAAAAAATAAAATCATATTGTCTTAAGAAATCATTGCTTAGTGCCAAAAAATAGGAACAATATCAACTTTTTTAATCAATGATCAACATCCCTATTCATTGTCAATATAATATGTATGTTTTGTCTATTTTCTCTTACTACAAGTGCATATAGTAAATTGAATATTATTGTTTCTTTCTTATACTTAACTCGTTGTGGTATGCTTTTCTTTCCCTCTTAAAATGTTATTGTATGGTAGTTTAAGTGTCTATGAGGTACTGAAAAAATATTTTAATATTATCAGAGAGTCTCAGATTTATAATTTATTTATTTTTGAAAAAAAATAATTTCGATATGATATGGATACGTATCAGTATTCGTTATGCATCAGAAACATATACAGATACATGAAGGTTATTGAAGTATTAGTGTTTGGTAGCTCATTACTATGATTTCCCTTGTGTTTATGTTGTCTTTACACTTATAGTCCTTATAACATCAAGCGAGATAAGCATAAGTTAAAATATATAAATAAAAAAAGAGGTGTGGGTTGTAATAATTAAGCTAAATCCTGAGGTTGTTGTAATTTCCCCGTGTTATTTGTTGCTTAACCTTGCTTTGATTTATTAGTTGCGGTGCATTTGGGCAAACAACTTAATTAAGCACTTATTCAATAAGCTATTTCATAAGTTTTCTTATGAACTTGTTGAAATAAGCGAGAAGAGCTTATAAGAAGGTCATAAGCTTATTTTCATAAGCCCAAAGAAGCTCTGCATAAGGTCTTCTAAATACCCCCTTTTCGTAGCTCTACTGTTTAATGCTTTTATATGTATCTATCCGCTTACTCTGGATAATTTTGGCTATCTCGTACATTTTTATTTCAACAATGGTTGTTTATTTTCTATCATTCATATATTTACTCTCAAGTTTGATGAACTCCATAATGGATAGGTGGGATTCAGGAACTAAAGTTGGTGAATTCGATGAGGCGAGTTTTAAGTTGTGCATATAGACCAACAAGTCCTTTCCGTATTGTCACATGTGGAGAGGATTCTCTGGTGAACTTTTATGAAGGACCACCATTTAGATTCAAGCTATCTCACAGGTCTAGTATTTAAAAGTTGGCCAATTCTATATACACCCAATAAAACTGTACTCACACCCAGGTTTTAAATTTTTTTTGCACCAAATCACCCTTTTAATTTTGTCTTCCTTTTCCATCTTTACTTGTATTTTTTCATGCATTTACTTTGTGGTCGGTAAGGTTACCGGAATTAAATTCAGAAAGTTTATCTGGCCTGCATAATTTAAAAAAAATGACAAGCCCATCCAATTAAAAATCATTTAATCTAGCTGAAAAACAGAAGGTATAGATTAAAAACCGTTGGTAAAGGTTAAAAACTGTAGGTATATGATGTAGTCTGAAGCATGAAGGAACGACAACCACAAAACCTGAATGAAAACATAGGTTTGCAAGTGACAAGCCTGACGGATAAACTCTGGAATCCACCAGAAAAAGAAAACTCTCAAATTTTATTAATGAAGATAATTTGTTCACCATGGCTACATCCCAAAAGTGTTTAATACTAAATAAAGATATTAAAATATACTGAAAAGATAATGAAAAAATACTAAAAATATGATGAAAGGATGATAAAAAGATAATTACTAAAACGATTAGAATGATGTTCCTTTTCCACGAGCGACTTCATCTTCGATATGTGCAGCCAATCTTCCTATATCATCTAAAACGTGTAGTTTGGTGCAAAAAAAATTAAAACCTGGGTGTGAGTAAGGTTTTATTGTGTATGAGTGTATGTTGTCTTCTAATCCTCTCTTTAGATTATATCTGCTGCATTCAAAAACTGATTATATTTTGATTTTTTGATCTTTGTAATTTTTATTGGTCAATAACACATACCTTTCACTCCATGGATTTTAGTAGATTTTTGTGGGGGAAACAACCTTTTGAGCTAACTAAGAGGAGTCATTCTCTAAAATTTGCCTGTATGGCATACGATTCTATCTTTAGAAAAACAAAACAAAATAAATTTATGGAATATGGATCAAGGTATACATTAAACAATGTACTCTTCTACTTAAAGTACATCCTAGGTAGTAACCAAACAGTTGCTTTTGGCATAAATTTTTATATTTTTTCATTTCATTTTAAAAACATCTAACTGATAAATCTTCAAAGCAGATTTTTTTTTATTTTTACTTTAAATGTGTGAATATATTAAACCTGAGTATTTCTATGCAATTTTTTAAAATCATCTCCCCGGAGATCGATGAGAGTCTCATACACTAAGTCACTCTTCCTTTTCTATTTTAGTTTGTTCTTGTCTTTTCTTTAGTCCTGTCTACCTATTGAACTAGTCTCGATAAATAATTGATGTCACACTAATTTAGTTATGTGCATGGATCATTCAAAATTTGTCAAATGTATAAGATATTCTCCAAATGGTAGTAAATTTATTAGTATAAGTTCTAACAAAAAGGGATCATATTCGATGGAGAGAGTGGAGAGAAGATGATAGGGAACCACTAAGAGCAATTAAGAAAACTAAGAGTAAAGAGACAATAAAAATAATTCTGGAAAATTCTCCTTGTCATTCATCAAGCCATCTAGTGGCTAAATACTAGCTGATGAGAAATTAGGTTAACACAGTTCCTAAGATGGGCTTATATCATGGCCCAATTGATTTAGAAAATTAAAATAAAAACCAGAATATTAAGAGCAATTATAATCAGCTAGCCAAAGTGGTTTATGTTTATTTCTAGTGGGCCTCTTGGGCTGTCCAATCTTATCATTGCCCAATCCTGTAAGAGTAACCTTGTCCTCGAGGTTAAAGGGGTTGGCTGAGTTATATTGGCCCACACGTGGAGAAGGGACAAGGATATTTTTTGTTGAGTTGGGAGTGCTGCCCAACTGGTCCCAACGGCCAAGTAGTGGAGGGCTGGATGAGAGGAGAGAGGAATTGATTTGTTGCATCGGACGGTTGAGAGTGGTTCCGTGTGGAATCTTTGAATTGTCTGCCACCATTAATTCCCTTTGTTGTTATTAATGATATCTTGGTACTTGCATTACTTGGGGACCGTTGAACACGATTTCCCACCCAAGTGAGTGTGGCATCCAACAGTTCATTTTGAACAAAGGTGCAGTTTCGGTTTTGGAGAAGAGTAGGATTAATTGCTTGCATAGAATCCAATGGTAGAGAATGTGGGGAAATATCCAAAGGTCTCGGGTGAAATGGATTTTCAAATGGTACACATAGGTTATTTGAAAGTGGAGAAGTTAAAGTAACTTCATTTCTAACACCCACTTCTACTCTTTTTCTATCTACCATTTCTTCCTTGTGTGGTGCATGTATGAAATCCTTTGGATTTTCCTGAGTTGTGGCTTGACCATTCCTATTTGACACTGGCCTCTCGTCAAGTGAAATGTTCTTGAGATGCTAATCCTCTGGATATTGTTCAGAGTGTGCGTGAGGGTGTCCAAAGAATTTTTTTAGAAGGGAAACGTGGAACACCGGGTGAACGCGGGAGGTGGATGGCATGGAGAGCTTGTAAGCTACATGCCCAACACATTGAACCATTTGGAAGGGCCCATAGAAGCGGCGAGACAAATTCTGGGAGGCTCGAGCTGAGACCGATCTCTGCCGATAAGGTTGGAGTTTCAACAAAAACCACTCTCCAAACTCAAAGGTAATGTCTTGTCTTTTTTGATCTGCATGTGTCTTCATTCTCTGTTGGACGTGAATGAGGTGTTGCTTTAGATTTGCTAATAAAATTGCTTCATTTTGGACTGTGTGATGAAGGGGGTGATTCGGTGGTGTTTGTGGAAAATGATCCCAAAGTGTGGGTGGTGCTCTACCATACAGTGCTTCAAACGGCGAGAGATCAATAGAAGAATGGTGACTCATGTTGTACTAATACTCTGCCATGGGAAGGTGAGCATACCAGCATTTCGGGTGTTGTCCACAAAAGCAGCGGAGATAAGTTTGCAAGCAACGGTTCACAACTTCCATTTGACCATCAGACTGTGGATGGTAAGCAGTAGTAAAACATAGTTGTGTTCCCATTAGTTTAAAAAATTCACGCCAGAATGAACTGAGAAATTTTTTATCTCTGTCTGAAACAATTGTCTTAGGAATACCATGTAGTTTACAAATCTCATTTAAGAAACGATGAGCCAATGATTCTGTTGTAAACTTAGTAGGTAATTCGATAAAATGAGCATATTTTATTAATCGATCCACAATCATCCATATAATTGTATACCCATGTGACGAAGGTAGATGAGTAAAAAAAATCCATGGAAATGTCCTCCCAAACCTTGTTTGGAATTTTTAAAGGTTACATTAACCCTTGTGTTTTTTTTTTTTTGCATGTATTTGTTGAACTAACAAACGGAGCATTGCCGAAGGAAGTACTTAACGTCCTTAGCCATCCCAAGCCAGAAACATGAGGATGCAAGGCGACTGAGGGTGGGTTTCCAACCGAAATGCCCTACAGATGGTGTTTCATGAAATTCCGTGAGCAACGTGGAACAGAGATTTTCAACATCAGGTATGAAAATCTTATCACCATAAAACAATAGCCCTTATGACACATGGAATCGAGTGCTCCATGACTGATCAATCTGTTGTTTTTGTAACAGGGTAAGGCCAGCAGGGCTCCTATAGAACTGCTCCAATTTTGTTAGAACTTGCGGAACCGGTGAAGACAGAGAAGCGAACAGGGAGGTGTCGTCACCATGGCATCGTGACAATCCATCTGCTACTCGGTTAGAGGTACCAGTCCTATATTTGATCTCATAGTGAAAAGCAATTAGTTTGGTTGCCCATTTCTATTGCTCCAGGGTGTGGAATCCCTGAGTCATGAGATGTTTAAGACTTTGTTGGTCTATGAATATATTGAATTTCCTCCCAATCAAATATTGACGCCATTTTTTTACAGATTCAGTGATGGCGAACATTTCACGGACATAAGCTGATGCATGTTGCATTCGGGAGGAAAGTTTCTTGCTAAAGAAAGCCAGAGGATGACCCCCTTGGGATAAGACAGCACCAATGGCAATACCCAAAGCATCTATCTCCACATCAAAGACCTTGGTGAAATCCGGAAGAAGCAGCATCGGAGTTGTAGTCATAGCTATTTTTAATTTCTGAAAAGCCGATTCGGCCATTGTATCCCACGTAAAATTCGAACATTTTAGTAAATCGGTGAGAGGAGTGGCGAGAGAGGCGTGGTTCTTTAAAAAAATTCGATAGAACCCGGTGAGTCCAAAAAAACCTCTAAGTGTCGTGAGTGACCGTGGCATTGGCCAGTTAACAACTGCCTGAATCTTATCTGGGTCAGGCTCGATGTCATAGGTCCAAAACTAATTGTAAGTGGTTAATATGATATTCCAAACAAGAATTGTAAATGAGTATGTCATCAAAGAACACTAAAACAAACTTACGTAAATATGGCCTTAAAAGGTCATTCATTGCTGCCTGGAATGTTAAAGGAGCATTAGTGAGCCCAAACGGCATCACAAGAAACTCATAGTGTCCATCAAAAGTGTGAAATGTCGTTTTGTGAGTGTCCGCTGGGTGGACGCGAATCTGATGTTAATCGGACCGCAGATCAATTTTTGAAAACAACGAAGCACCACCGAGTTCATCAAGCAACTCATCGAAGGTGGGAATCGGAAAACGGTCATGCATTGTGATAGAGTTCAAGGCACGGTAATCAACATAGAATCGCCAACTTCCATTTTTTTTACTAATAAAACAAGGGAAGAAAATGGGCTTGTGTTGGGAGTGACTATGCCCTCATTCAACATTTCTTGTAATAATTTTGTCATGACCTATTTTTGGGAGTGGGGATATCGGTAGGGTTTAACTGAAATTAGGGATGAGTTTGGTAGTAATGGGATATTGTGGTCATGTGCCCGTGAAGGGGGTAGGCCTTGGGGTTGTTGGAAAATTTGGGTATATTGGTTAATGATAGTTTGTATGTTTGGGTTAATAAGGTGGGTTGGTTCATAATTTGGAGGATTAATGGTTAGGAATTCAATTGTGTGAAATGAGGCAATTGCATCCATGTAATAAGTCTGGTTAATTGGTGAAAAGTAGAGGGTTGTATGACTAGAGAGTTATCCCCTTTCAGAGTGATAGTGTTGGTTCCCACTGTAAATGTCATAGAAGGAATTGCAAAATCCGATATCACTTGCCCCAATGTCCTTAACCATTCAATTCCCAAAACCACGTTTGCGCCCTTGACTGGGAATAAATAAAAAGGAATATGGACCAATTGGTTTTGTAAAATGATTGGCGTATTAGAACATTTAGAACATAATCCAAAACAATAAATGTGGGCACCATTATCGACCATTACCAGATAATGCGGTGTGGGCGAGACTTCCAGTCGTAAGTGATTTGCCAAGCGAGGCTGAATCACGTTGTGTGAACTCCCAGTGTCTACCAACACGGTAACGGGTTAAATTGTGATTGACCCCATAAACCTTAAAGTCTCCGGTGATGGCTGGCCTTCCAAAGCTTGCTCAGATAATTGAAAATATATAAGTTCAGATGAGCTTTCAATAAATTCATCATCAATAACATCAGTAGTTAATAGTGGTTCCGTATAGCAGTGAGGAATTTCGTCACCCAACAACAACAGAAATTGCTTGTGTTGGCATATATGACCAGCATGGAATTTTTCATCACAATTATATCAGAGGCCTTGAGTGCGCCGTTCTTGCATTTGGGCAATAGTAAGGCGCTTAGGCATAGAATTGGCGGGGTTTGTTTGATTGTTGTTTAAGACATGGACATTTGGGGGCTGGGGAATGAGGGGAGGGTTTTGGGGGTTTGGAAAACAGTCAGGTCTAAGATATGTTGGTTTGGAGTCTTTTATTTTTGCTTCAACCAGTTTTGCCAATCCTAGTGCCTCTACAATATGAGTAGGCCGCAAAATGCTAACTCCCTCCCGATTCCTGGCATTAATCTCGAAATAAAATAGTTCAACACAATTTCTGGGGATAAACCCCAAGTGCGATTGCAGATCTTTGTGGGAAAAAATTGGTAATCTGCCACTGTGCTTGTTTGACGGAGTTTAAATAACTCAACCTTGTGATTTTCATAAGTAGAGGGCGCAAAACGGATTTCCAGAGATCTTGTAAAAGTCTCCCAATCAGGAAAGCTAGCATTATAGAATGTCCATTTAAACCAACTCAGAGCTTCACCCTTCATATAAAAAGAAATCGCATGTAGTCGCTGCTCCGGTGGCACTTGATAAAGCTGAAAAAATTGTTCAGCCTGAAATAACCAGTCTAAAGGTTCCGAACCATCAAAAGAGTTAAGCTGTAATTTTGGTGGTCTGGTTTGGGAAGGTAGTTGTAGAGGGGTGAACGTTGGGCCGTAGGAAGGGTGTTTGGCCAGTGAAAAATGGGGGTATAGGGGTTGGTGGGTAAAATGGATAAGGAGTAGGAATTGGTGGGGGAGTGGGAAAGAGAGATGATGTGTTGAGGCTGATTTGGAGGGAAAAGGAAGTAGGGTTTGGTGTTGGTTGTGGGTTAGGGTTACATACGTCGGAAGAGGAAGCTAAATGAGGTGGATCTCGTGGTTGGGGTGGAAGAATGGGTAGGTCGGCCAGTCTTTCGGTGATGGTTCGCAGGGATTCTGTGATGGCATCATGTCGTTCGTCTTGTTGCTCCTTGTGTTCATGGAGTTTATCAGCAAAACTTTGCAGCAATGTCTCATCAATCTTTTTGTTAGAGCTTTCAGGAGGCATGATTCAGGAATGAAAGCACCAATGATATGGAACCACTAAGAGCAATTAAGAAAATTAAGAGGAAAGAGACAATAAAAATAATTCTAGAAAATTGTCCTTGTCATTCATCAAGCCATCTAGTGGCTAAATACTAGCTGATGAGAAATTAGGTTAACATAGTTCCTAAGATAGGCTTACATCATGGCCCAATTGATTTAGAAAATTAAAATAAAAACCAGAATATTGAAAGCAATTATAATCAGCTAGCCAAAGTGGTTTATGTTTATTTTTAGAGGGCCTCTTGGGCTTTCCAATCTTATCAGATGATTGGTGAGTTGTCCTCTAAAGGTGCCCATTCTGGCAGTATTTATTAGGGGTGAGAAGGACCCGGCCCTACCCGTTCACCCGGCACGGCCCGATCATGATTGGGTTCGAATATGGTCGGATCTGATCAGGTCTAGGGTCGGGTTCGGGTTCAAAAAATCAACACAGACAATATTTAGAGTTGGGTAGGGACCAAGCATGACCTGACACGTCCCCTCCCAAGATTACTCACTCATCATGTTTGTATGTGTTTCTACTCAAATGTGTATAGAGTAATGATACCCTTTTGGTCGAAAGTATCATTTATTCTTTAATTTTTTCTATAATATATACATGATTAATAATATATATACATATATCATTTTATATATTAAACTACATATTCATAATAATAAATGATATTGAGAAATTTTTATCTAAAATGAGTATGCATTATATTTAATTGGATCTAGGGTCGGGTTAGCTTCGGATCCGGGTTCAAAAAAGTGACTCGATCAATATTTAGGGTCGGGTAAGCACAAGCTTTAACCCCTCCCAACCCGACCCATGCTCACCCATAGTATTTATGTTGTTAGCCGGAGTCCTTATGGAAACAAGTGAGCTAATTTCTGAGTATTTATTATTATGGCAAAGACCGCACCCCTAGTTAAATGGAATTACATCTGTTATCTCATAAGATATGTTATTTCATGTATTATTATTTATGATTGGTTGGAAAAATATATATTTAAGTTAAAAAATTAATAGTTAATTATTTTTCTGAGCAATCAAAAGCAATATCAAATGAAGTGATACATTTATTGGGAGTTCACCAATGTTAATCTGACTCCCTTTTCCATTCATTTCCTCTATCTATATATACATGATTTGATCGCTTTGTTTTCCCTTACAAGATATGGCAACATTTTGAAATTGGTACTTTCAGATAACATTTTGGAATAATTTTCTTGTGTTTTGTATGAGTCTGGCACCTCTCCATTATACGAGAGGTCAGTACATACTTCAAATTATGACATGTGACAAAAATAAATTTTCAATAGTTCAGATTTTAATTTATCTTTAAATTAAATAATTTAAAAAAACAAATTATTCCATCACATTCCCAGACAATCCTATTCCTATTTTTATGGGATGAAAAGAAGTTATATGGCGTTTTACATGAGAAGTTTATTTCTAGTGAAGTTTTGGAGAAATCTCCATAATGCATTTGACTAAATCTCTTGATATGTAGATCAATTAAACAAACTAAAGAGTATTTCTTCCTCTTATTCATTCATTTCCTTTATCTCCTAACAAGCAGATACGGCGAGTTTCTTTACATGGGGACCAGTTTGGTGATGCTGAAGCCATTGATATAGGAAATGATCCAAAGGACTTGAGTGTTGCACTTCTATCTCCTGAACTTGCTCTGGTTTCATTTGATTTCGGAGTTGTCACACTGATGGACGTGAAGCCATTATTGGTGGACAGGATGGTAAATTGCACATGTATTCTATTTCCGGTGATACACTTGTAGAAGAGGCTATTCTTGAGAAACACCAGGGTGCTATTACTGTCATAAAATATTCTCCAGACATTTCTATGATTGCATCAAGGGATAGCAATGGAGAAGTTGTTGTGTGGGATCGTACCTCCGGAGAGGTAAGTGCCACTAAGAGCTACAATAGCTGAAGTATTAAGTTTAATACTTTCTCTCTAGTGTGTTCATTGTGCTTTTAAATGCTTATGTGATTGCAAGGAAGAGAGATACCAGCATGATTACTTGTGTAACCTATTTGACACATTTGTTTGCAGGTGAAGCTTGAGGACATGTATCATACCGCTAGGATAAACTATATTAGGACTTAAGCACATGAGAGCTCAATGCAAAAGACTAGTCTATTAGGTGGAAGAGTCTCATAGCTTAAGTACCACATTGAGTTTGCTATTTTACTCAATGTGAAACTTCTAACATAACAGTCTTGCTTGGTTCCCTGATATTCATAGGATTTCTATGGGAAGTCAAACATGTTGTGTCATTATATATGAAATCAATCGGCCCGTATTGAGTAGAATTACCATAAAGGGTGCTGACCTATATGGGGTTTGTGATTTAGTATTCACCCATGAGTATACTTTGATTAGCTCTGGTAGAGATGTTCTTATCCGTGTTTGGAAGATAACTCCTCCATGATGGATCAAGGTCAGATTGGAAGATGTGAATGTGGGGAATATTTGTTGGATATCAATTTTATTCCTTTATAAAGTTTCCAAAACTCAGACAGACAAGGATGTCACAATTTGCAAGCATCGGTTTGAAAGTCACTATTTGACTTTGCAGTATGAAGTTGGGGCCATTTGCCTGTTGCAGCTTCTAAATGTTGGTCCTTTCACTTTCAGTGAGGTTCAATATCTAGGTAATAATAGTGGGATGAAGATCTCATGTACTCATTGGTGTCCCTAATGGTGTATCAAGTCAATCAAAATGTATTACTTAATTAGAATTTTTTTATAAAAACATAAATTAATATTTATATTATTTTGGAAAATACTATTGGTTAGGGACATGGAGATAGAGTCTTTTTGGACAAAAGATATTGTCGGTGCACATCATTCTATTTATCTTGGTTTGCTTTGGATAAAACCAATTTTGTTATCTCAACGTTAAATAGTTGTGCCAGAGTTTTATGGCAAAGGATCTAAAGTTGATTAGCCAACAACAAAAAATTGTGGGTTGTGCTGAGTTATTGTGTTAAATTTGCTAGAGTAGAGATCATTGGCTAGAATTCTCCCCACCCATCTCCCCAAAATGCTTGTCTAGTTTCTCTTATACTCAATTGGTTCATCTGGTTTGAAGCCAAAATGATAGTGTTGTTTTGTGTGTAGCTGGGGTGCATTGTATATGTTTGTTGTTTGTTAGTTTATTGAACGTGAAATAGAAGAAAACTGTTGACTGGGATATGCTTGCATTTTCATAAGAGTAAAAGAGATATTTCAGTCCCTTAAAATTTGTCCCCATATTAGTTGGATTCTTTTCTTTTTAGCATCTTTTATGATCTTTTCGGAAATTGTTTTGACACATTTATGTTTGAGTATTAATTTGAACTTTTCATTATTCGAGAATTAATATTGTGCACTTCAAAATTTATAATGATTAAATTGGGTATTCACTCTTTTCATAATATTAAAAAGTAGAAATTTGAGAGGAGTGGAATAAAAAAGAACATCCTTTTCTATTCAAATACCATATATTACGTAAGGAGTATATCTATTGTCTTATAATAAGTGTTTCATGACCTTGTGGTTGATTGAAAAATATATATTTAAATTAAAATTTAATTTTTAAGTATTTTTTTGACCAATTACAAGATCACAGCACATAAAATAGCACTCATTGTGAAACAGAAGACGTGCCCCTTACTTATATTTCATACTTTCATATAACAATAAGAAGAGGTTCAAATTGTAACAAAATTTGCACACCAGACAACAAGGTAAAATGGGAACAGTGGAATAGCATTAACTTGCATATGATCTGTGGGCTTGAAACTGAAATATACAAGTGAAGAAATTAATTTACAAGACGATTTTATGACAGGATAGCATTGACTTAGCATCATAGAGGTTCTAAATCAAACATAGGGACGGTGGGACACTTATTTGAATTATTAATATGGATATGCAAATTTAACGAACTTTATTATCATTTTTCTAACATAAATATTTAGCTACTTGTTTGTATGTTTGTTTTGTTTGCGTCTAGTTTATTTTTTTTCTAATTTTAATATGACAAAACTGATAAATTTTATAAAGTTTTATCTATATGATATTTGTTTAGTTGATTTGATGATGTTTAATAATCAACCTAAGACTTACATTATTAATATGCATAACAATGTTGAATTTGTTTATTTAAAAGAAATCCATAATCTTTCAGATAAGTTACTTGAAAGTAGAAGACTTGTTGTTTATCTATTAGTTTATTTGAATTTAGCAATTCAACTCTAGAAAATGTTTTTCCAACAATGAAAATTATGAAAAAATAGGTTGTATAGTCGAATGAGAGATGATGCATGAATGAATGATTGTCTAGTAATTTAAATTTATCGATAAGTATTCAATAACATTGACAATAGATTGATCATTCAATGATTTCAAAAATGTGAAATAAATTAATTATAAAATATGTAATTTATTCAATTAAATATATGTTAATGTTGACATTAATGATTTTATTTTTTTTATATTTGATTATATTTATAATTTTATTTTTTTTACCTATGTTGACACCTTGCCCCGGGCTCCTAAATTCGTCACTAATCAAACATCACTGTTATGAGGTTGGACTCAAATATAGGATGTCTAAGACAATTAGGACATGATCATCCTCATGAATCAGAATCTGACACCAACATGAAACAGTTTATAACTTTGTAACGATGTATCATTTCTGCTATCAGTAGAATCAAAACAACAATATTTCAATGAGGACAATTCAAAGGGGCAAAAAAAGTGGGATATGTTTTCTCCACATATCACTATAATAAGAGTATAAGACTTAACAAATTTCATTCTAAAACTAGAATTCCCATTCATAACATGATAGAAAACTAGGCAAGACTACGTTAAATGTGGTAAACACAAACATGAAACTATAGTTGGTTATCTTATCCTGGTAGGCTAATAGAGGAACAACAATGCTTCTAAACTTCTTGACGAAGAATGGAATGAATCTCAAAAGAGTGACGAATACTACGAAGGATCATTATCCCAACAATTGCACTACCATCACTGTAGTTTACACGTTACAGTGCTCGCACAAAAAATGGATAAGAATTGTGAGGCAAGAACACAAATGCAAATCTTATGAAGTTATTGACATATAAAGGATATGAGACCTGGCATAGAAGATATAATGATACAAATATTTTGGAAGAAACTTTTTCGGGTCATCCAATTTCCATAACTGTGTCGCATAAGTTCAACACTATTCTCATGATGGATAATACATACAAGAGTAATAGATACAAAATACTTCTGTTGACCAGCAGTTAATCGGGATACATCCAGTACTGCATTTTGTTTCATGACATCCTAAAACTCAAGGGAACATGGTTGAATGGTGTCTCCCGTTGTTGTTACCTTAGTTGCTTGCAACGATTCTAAATGGTATAAAATAATACTTATTGATTGAGACATGACCAGGTTATCAAATTTTAAGACGTTTCTTATTATAGTGACATTCGTAAATAATATTACTAAATCGAACAACTTTGACCTTGAACAACCATTTCAGTTTGATGAGACTAATTTCAAACAGTGACAACATAAAGATGAATTTTTTTCCACTATGAGAAAAATTGCCCACATTTTAAAAACTGATGTCCTGGTGGTACCAAAAAAATATGAGAATGATAAAGTGACTATTGACTTTGCTCTCTAGAACGAAAATGATTACCTATGTAAGAATTTCATTCTGAATAGGTTGTCTGATAATTTATATGATTATTACATCACATACAAGTTTGTCAAATTAATTTGGTATGCACTTGAGAAGAAAAATTGACAGTGAGGAAGTTGAGAGTAAAAAGTAGGTTGTTAGTTGCTACTTCAAGTATCAAATGGCCAATGATAAATCAAGAGAGTCTCAGTCCCATGATATACAGAGAATTGCTAATGAAATTATCTTTAAGCGTATGCCCCTAGATCAACAATTTCAAGTGGTTGTCATTATTGACAAATTCTCTCCTGCCTGGGAGGACTTCAAAAACTTTCTAAGGCACAAGTGATCATTGAGTCTAACGATGTTGACTTCAATAAAAATAAATTCCATTTTAAATTGAGGAATAGTGGGGGCACGTTAACTAGTCACTTACATGTGATTAGAGATAATGATAAAAATGAAGGGTTAGAAATAGAACCTAGAAGAAGTAAGAGAGCAAGAACTGTTAGAGAGTATGCACCTCATTATATGGTCTACACATTGGAGGATGATCCATCAACTTTCCAAGAAAAGTTTTAACTTCTTTGGATGATGACTTGTGGCAAGAGACCAAAAATAATGAGATGAATTCTCTAGAGTCTAACAAGACCTGACAATTAGCAGATTTGTCAACTAGTTGTAAACTGATTGGTTGTAAGTGTATATTGAAAAAGAAAGTGAAACCCGATGACACAATGGATAAATACAAGGCTCACCTTGTAGTCGGGGTAAATGAAAGGTTTGACAATTTAATTGTCTCGAATGAGTTTAAGGTAAATGAAAATGACAAACGCATTTATTACAAATCAAAAAATGACATTTGCACTATCATATGTCTCTACATAGATGACCTACTCATATTTAGTTCCAATATCCATGTTGTGAATAATGTGAAATCATTGTTATGTAACAACTTTGATATGAAAGACCTTGGAGGAGCAATTGTAATCCTTGGAATAAATATTACTAGGTCAAAAGAATGAATTTCTTTAGATAAATCTCACTATGTAGAAAAGATCTTAAAGAAATATAAATACTTTAATTGTAAACATGCTAGCACATTATATGATCCAAATGTAAAACATTTTAGGAATACTAGCGAAAGTGTAAGACAAACTAAGTATGATAGCGTCATTGGCACTCTTCGATATGTTAGTGATTGCAGTAGACCCGACATTGCCTATGTCGTGGGATTATTATATAGGTTTACTAGTAGACCTAGTATGAAGTATTGACATGCTATGTAAAGAGAAATGAGGTATCTTAAGAAAATAATAAACATTGGATTACATTAACGAATGTTTCTAACTATCCTAGAAGGATTCTGCGATGCTGATTAGAACATGCTTTAAGATAATTCTAAAGCAACTAGTGGTTATATATTTAGCATAGCTGATGTGGTTATTTCTTGGAAGTCAAATAAACAAACTATTTTGGCTCATTCCACTATGGAAGTTGAGATGATAGAACTAGCAACAACTAGTGAAGAAACAAGTTGGCTGGGGAGCTTGCTTGCAGATATTCCCTTATGGGAAAAACAATACGAGTTGTATTGATTCATTGTGATAGTACCACGACTATCACAAACATTGAGAACCGTCTTTATAGCGGTAAGAAACGACAAATATGTCATAAGCACAACATTGTTAGAGAGTTACTCTCTACATGAGCTACTAGAGTGGATCATATACACAGAGAGAATAATTTAGTAGATCCTTTGATGAAAGGATTAGATAGAGAGAAAATCCATAATACTTCTAAAAGTATGAGATTATTGTCATTAGAATGAAGGTCACTCACGATGGTAACCCGGCCTAACTGATTGGAGATCCTAAGAAATAGGTTCAATAGGTAATAACAAATTATAAAGTGATATGAGAATGAACATGCTATAAAATTATGAGAAGCATGATTCCTGCAGTACATTTAAGGATGAATTAAACTCTTAATGAGATCTATACTCCAATTATAATGGAGTACCTAGACTACAAGAGTACTCTTGAAAGACTTACCTATGCGAATGTGGAAGTGGGGGCCGCTTCCTATGAAATTTAGGGACATAAATTTCTAGAGCATTTACTATACTAGGATTGATGTGCATAGCCTTTAACGTACGAACTTTATAAAATACACCTTTGAAAAGGTTGTGTATAGTTTGATGTTCGAGATAGAGTTCAAGACTACGAGTCACTCTAATAAAATCTGGATCTTATTCACTATGCAAAGATTCAAGCCGTGTGACACTTTTGTTTATGCGTAATCTTATTGGGACTACATAAATCCCCAAAAGGCGTTTTCTAATTTCAAGTGGGGAATTGTTAGAATTTGATGGTTTTAAGCAATAAATTAATGGGTCATTAATGAGGATTTTTTGGGATGAGAAATGAAAAAAAACTCTAAATGAGAGTAAAGAATATGAACGTTATCGCTGCTGTAAATATGGTCGTTAAGATATGACCACTGTGAATATGGTCGTTGGGAATATTATTGTTGGGGATATGACCATTGGATCATGTAGTCGTTGGGAATGCATCTCTCATTTGGTTCGTCGGATGAAGATGGTCGTTGGGGGCCTCATGCTATAAATAGATGCATCACCCCTTCATATTTCTTGCACCAATCAAGCAATATTTCCTTGATTTTCTTTTCTCTCCCTCATTTCTTTCAGCTTCTCCCCATTTCTTTCAGCTTTACTATTCATTTCAGGTGAATAAGGTATAGTTATTTCATGAATAATGTCATTCAATTTATAAAAATCATAATTAGATAGCTTTGAAATTAAAACTAAGCTACTCAAGTTTGAAATTGTATGTTTGTTACTACGACAAAGTCTAGCATGCCAAATATTAAAACCACACAACATGTAAATTGAATTTGAAATTTTATTCATCAAAACATCAACATTTAATTTAAACATGTCACCAGTGGCATACCATGTTCCGACAAATACCTCATTCCTAGTAAGAGGATACAAGTATGTCACTATGGTCTGGGTAAAACCAGCCTTATTAAGAAGAAAACCAAAAACTAATTTTTTCCTCATATCTGGGATGTGCATCACATCTTTGAGAATCAGAGTCTTTCCACATGTAAATTTTAGCTCCACGTCATCAGTTCTAGCAACAATGGTAGTGTGAGAATCACTCAACAGCACTTTCTTCCTATCAGCATCTGTGTATGTTTTGAACATAGCACTATCATAGCAAACATGGCGAGAGGTGTTAATATCTACCCACCACCCATCAAATCCTCTAACCAAAGTAACCTCAGATAACACTGCCACAAATGGCTCGTCAATCATGTTGGCCTATGGGGGACGATCTATTGGTTTATCCTAAAGATGTTGTGACTGATAGTCTACTTGCACATTTTAGTCGGTACCACGAAATGTTTTAAAGAGAGCAACATGATCGTGTCTTAGATTTCCGGCAAACTTCTCTCTCTTTCTTTCTGTGGCACTAATAATTGGCATATGTAGCTAAATTGTGAGATTTTGAGAATTGACACAAGTAGTCAGATTGTGAGAAAAGAATTGGCATGAGTAGACATACTGTGGGTATTTCGAGAATTGACACTTGTAGTCATATTGTGGGTGTATTCGATATGAGTTCTTATAGTGTAGTAAGAATTCGATTAGAAAACTGAACTATTTTATCCTGAGACAGCGTGATTGATAGTCTACTTGCACATTTTAGACAATATCATGAAATACATTTAAGAGAGCAACCTAGTCTTGATTCATTCAGTAAATATTATTTCGTGACATTTAAAATTATTGCAAGATACGGTAACAACAATTGTAAATATGAGGATGAATATCAAACATTCTTGATAAGTTTGTTGAGCAATGCAAAGATAATGGAGGCTTCTTGGAATACGTTGAAATGACAACAAAAAGAAATTTGTAGAAAATTAGGTAAATAAGGTTACACATGTTGGTGATACAAGTACTAATCGATAAACACTGTAAAAATTGATGGAAGTAAGTCCATGCATCTTGAATGGGTTTTTAGAGAAAACTTGGTTGGAGACAACCTCAACACATCACATTTGGAGAAACTAATCATAGTTTGACAAATTATTAAATTGTTGGTCTCACTTCATTAAATCAAGTTTTCCTATCTTTCTCTCTCCCCAATGTCCTTTTTATTTTCTCTTTCTTGATTTTCTATTTAATGATTTGGTGGACTGAAACACATAATTTAATGATTTGTCAAATTATGATTTAGTGTCTCCAAATGTGATATGTTGAGGTTGTCTCCAACCAAGTTTTCTTCTTGTTTTTTATATAAATACTCATGTTTCTTTATCATGACTTTACTTATGTCATGCTCCGTTCAAGCGAACATTGTCGAATAACCGAAGGGATATAGCTACTTTATTTAGGGTCCACGTTTTTACTTATACTTAAATTACATGTGGGATAAACAAATATTTAAGGGTTTACATTTTTATTTATACTTAAATTCACAAATATGAAAACAAATACAAAATTATATTTTCCATTACTTCCACTACTGAAGAGTCCAGTATTGGAGAGGAATTCAACTCTCATATAATGTTGACATGTCAACACACTGACATAGTGGGTTCATTTCAAACTAATATCGTGAAAGTGAAGCATCAAGTGGACAATGACTTCTATGAAGAATTTTCATTTTGTACCACAAAAAACATTGACTCTATTAACTGAGATGGGTACTATTAGAAAGATAAAATGTGACAATAGCAATTGCAAAATTAGAGTAACTCATGGGTTCTAGCTTGCTAAATACAAAAGGGAATGTGTTGGACTTGTCCGCGACTATGAAGTCTTCAACTATCAGGGAGTCTTATTGTTATTGGTTATGAGAAGAATGAAGAGCGACCATGAGACATCAAGGCTTTGACTAAAATCTTAAGGCAATGGTATTATGAGATTTCAACTTGAATATTTCCAACAACTCTCCCTTTAGTGTGGGCACCACAAATTTATCGATCAGTTTCCCCTTAAATCCACTAAGTCATAATTGAACCACTGGTTCTAATACCACGTGTTGAACCCGTCTAGGACCAGGGGCAATCCTATTTTTATCGAGCATGAGAAGAATGAAGTGAACATTAGTTTTATAGACATTTTCTACTTCTAAACTCTTCTACTCATCTCCTACCGATGGTCCACACTCATGAATAATAACAAAAAGATCTACTTAACAAAATTCAATTCAAAAGTAGGTAAATATCAATGGAATTTAAATTTTATACTTATGTTGCCTTACAATATGCGGTGCACAACATGCTTATTATATGAAGTCAATAAAAATGTATGAGGTGGTTCAGAAAATTCATGATCTTCACAACATTCAGCACCGTAGTCTTCCTTATTCTCTTCATCTGAATTGTCTGACTTAATCATATTACCCTCTTCATGTTATTGAAATGGAAGAGGAAGATCAATTTTAACATTCAATTTCAAATTATCATCCTATGATGATGACTTTGCTTGAGAGGATGAAGCATGAAGTCACTCATTTTCTCTTTCATGTGAAGAGGTTTGTGGTTGCTTACCATGAACAACATTATTGACACCAAAGATGTTTTATCTTTTTACTTGTTTTGGTTTTAGGCATAACTATATAATTAAAATTTATATTTGGTGTTGATAATGCATTGCGTAGTTGTCTAAAGCAAATTTTTTGAAATATATTTATTTTTTATTGTCAAATTTAAAAGTTTTTCAAAAGTTTCAATTCCAATTAATCAATATATAATTAAAATTAAAAACTTGTTAAATATCCATAAATATCTACTATCTACATAAATACCCACAAATATAATGAATTTGGAAACGTGAAAACATTACTCACACCTATTGTCATCCCATTTATAGAATAAAATAAAAAAGGTTAATTATCCCCACAACCCTAATTAAATAAGCACCCTATATATTACATCTTTCCACCTATGCACCCATCTGAGATAGTATCAGCCTCTTTCATTTTCAGTCTCCAACCCTATCATATCAATCAATGGCAGAAACCTTAGTTCTCCGTGGCACTTTGCGGGCCCACACTGATATCGTAACCGCAATCGCAACCCCAATTGATAACTCCGATACGATCGTAACCGCATCTCGAGACAAGTCCCTCATCGTCTGGCACCTCACCAAGGACGACAAAACCTACGGTGTCCCCCGCCGCCGTCTCACCGGCCACTCTCACTTCGTCCAAGACGTCGTCCTCTCCTCCGACGGCCAGTTCGCTCTCTCCGGCTCCTGGGATTCCGAACTCCGACTCTGGGACCTCGCCGCCGGTACCTCCCGCCGCTTCGTTGGCCACACTAAGGACGTTCTCTCCGTCGCGTTCTCCGTCGATAACCGCCAGATTGTGTCTGCGTCACGGGATCGTACTATTAAGCTTTGGAACACTCTCGGTGAATGCAAATACACAATTCAAGATTCTGAAGGTCATTCGGATTGGGTTTCGTGTGTTAGGTTTAGCCCTAACACGCTCCAGCCTACGATTGTTTCGGCTTCGTGGGACCGAACTGTTAAGGTGTGGAACTTGGCTAATTGTAAGCTGAGGAACACACTGGCTGGTCATGGTGGTTATGTTAATACTGTGGCGGTTTCGCCTGATGGGTCGCTTTGTGCGAGTGGTGGGAAAGATGGGGTTATTTTGCTTTGGGATTTGGCTGAGGGGAAGAAGCTGTACTCGCTCGATTCGGGTTCCATTATTCATGGTTTGTGTTTTAGTCCTAATAGGTATTGGCTATGTGCTGCTACTGAGCAGAGTATTAAGATATGGGATTTGGAGAGTAAGAGCATTGTTGAGGATTTGAAGGTTGATGTCAAGACCGAGGCTGATACAACCGCAGGCGTCGGTATCTCCAACCAGAAGAAGGTATCTTTGTTTATTTAGTTTTTAAAAGTTGATTATAGTTATTACTTATTAATCAATATTGGTTGATTTGTTTATATGTATGATTAATGATGGTACATTATGTGGTTGTTTAATTTGGTATGCTAGATGACCCTGCTTGATGAGAAAATGATTTGGTAGTTTTATTGGTTAATTGGGTTATCATGTTTTTGATTCATTTTATATGATGTCTTGCTTATATAGGATTTGAATTGAGGATTGTCTTTTACATGGATTAATTAACTGTTGAGTTATTTAAATTAACTTCAATTAGGATAACGTCTCTGCTTAAATTTTATAACATGCATTGCCATATATCGAATGGTCATCACTTAGTTTATGCTTTGATAGAGTTATATAATATTAGTAAGTTGTCCGTGCGGATTTATGATCCCTCATCAACTTGTTTTTCTTATCCTTTTTAAATAGTTATCACTTTGATATGCACACAACAATACCATGTGCTTTGTTCTTTTTCATGGGAGTATCTTTAATAATGAATAATCAGCGATTTTTCTAGGTAATTGGGCCCCAAATGTGCTGAAGGGACTTGATTTTTAATCAATCTGTTCCTTGTCTAAGGTTTTCTTGCCATGTTTTTATTATGTTCTTGTTTTTTATGGGCAATTGGTAGTATATTAGTATTTTTGTTGTGAGTGGGACTCGAACCTTCAACCTCCTTCACTCATATTTTTTACTCTAGTCATCAAACCACCTAATAACTCCCTTTTTTGTTGTTGGTAAGACTCGAACCCATAGCCTCTTGCACTCCGTTCTTTAAGCCTTTTCACCATCAAACCACTTGATGACTCCCATGTTTTTATTATGTTCTACATGACAATTATATTTTTAGGGAAAATCTTTAGTTTGCTATTGTAGTGATTTGCAAAGAGAAGATATGCTAGTTTATTTTTTCTTCACATTGAGTTGTCCCTGCTCTCTAATTCGTTATGGTGACCGTGTCCTATTTTATATAGTATGATACGATTATATTTGTATTCGCATCGTATTATATACTGAGTTGTTCTTAGTTTTGCCAGCTTAGATCTGTTCACAATAGATTCATTTGTTTTCGACCCCAAAATGTATGTTACTCATTTTCAATACATGTATTAATTTGTTGTTTTTCTGCCACTGCCTTATAGGTTATCTACTCTACAAGCTTGGCATGGAGTGTAGATGGGAGCACTTTGTTTAGTGGCTACACTGATGGTGTGGTCAGAGTCTGGGGAATTGGTCGTTATTAGTTAAAGTGCTTTCTCAGTAAATTATGTTGCTAATCTGTATTGTTTGATTTTTGAGACAAAATGATGTAGAACTTTAGAAAGTTTTTTAGGCTCTAATGCTTAATCAATCTTAATGTTGAAGACAAAAAATTTGTGGCCTTTCTTATGAGATTTACTTTCGTTATTACTTGTTATTTGGATATTTCATCTTCTCTTGAGTATTCACTTTTATCAATTTTATATTTAATGTGGAATATAGTGGAGATTGAAAAACTGTGCCTTACTCATTTGTCTTGGTCCTTTTACAAGTATTTGAATTAAATCTCTTGCTCCGAAGCTTCAATTGTCAGTCCAAGTTTATATAGCACATAATAATAATAATTCGTATACCGTTACTCAAAGTGATGGTTATTTCTGACGCTGCATCATTGTAATTTAAAGGATGTAAGCAATGCAACAAAAATAAAGGGAGTAAAGACTCGTTTGGTATTTTTCGTACAGCAATTTCCTTGAAAATATGGAAAAAGTTTCCCATATTTTAGTCTTTTACATCTAAGATTTCAAATGAAAATGTCATTCAACAATCTAAATTATTAATTTGGCTTACATGTAAGATTTTTTATGTGAGTTTTTACATTATTTTATCTTTTAGTAACATAGTGAAATTAAGAGAAAATGGATGATTGGAAATTATTTAGCATTTATATTTAATCATTATTGACTTAAAAAAAACTAATGCAAATAAATAATATATTAATTGTGTATAAATATTTACATAAGTCAATCTCTACTTTATTATTGGTCTTAGTTTTTTATATAGCAAATTCTTTGAAAATATCGAAAAAATTTCATTTTTTATCATCGTTGATTCTTCAAAAAATATAATACAAATAAATAATGAATAATATATTAACTATGTATAAATTCTTATATATGCAGTACATAGATATTACACTCTTCATTCTAGAGCATCCTCCATGTATATTAAAAGTAGGGGTGAACATGGACATGTAAAGTTTGTCCCTTGGCAGACCCTAAAATGTTGGTTAGGTCATTTTTTTAATTTGAACTTGGCCCAAGACCTGGAGTTAACCTAACCCAAATGTTGATTAGGTGAACCTTTGATCATGAACTCGATCTCATTAAATATAACGCATATTTCTTTTAAATAAAGTCTTTTCAATATACATATGAAACAATACATATATGCATATTGTTAATATGTATATATCATAAAAAATTAGAGAATCAATAATATTTTTTACCAAAAGTATGTCATTACTTTATACACAATTGAATAGACACATGTATACAAATATAATGAATGAGTGACCATGAGTCGGGTCATGTTTGTCCTTTATTCGACCCTAAATATCGATTGAGTCTAATTTTTGAACCTAAACCCGACCCTTAACCTGATAAGACTCATTCATATTCAATCATAGTCAGACCAAACTGATTGAACGGGTAGGATGGGATCCTATTCATCCTATTAAAAAAACATGACTATGGTTCCTTTATGTAAACTACAGCCTAGGGTGTGCAACTACAATCAGGGGCGATGATTTAAGGGGCAGGTGGGGGCAGCTCCCCCTGAATTTTTTTAAAATGTTTTTTTTACCTTCTTATCTTATGGAATATATTTGTTGTTCCACAAAGTGTGTCACTTTAAGTGTCATTTGTTATGATTGACCAGAAAAATAATCAATTATTAAACTTTTAAACTATAAAATATAATACATAGAGTGACACACTTTTTGGAATAAGAAATATGTTTTCTTTACCTACACCCAAATGACGTGTTTATGGAAATACTCTTTGAAAATCAAATATTTCTTTAATTTCTAGCTTGATAAATAAATATTGTGCAACTTGTGTGGTTATTCTTAAAATTATACGTGATGGATCAAACTCTTAACATATAGATGATGATGTTGCTTATAGTAATATGACTTGATTTGAGTACATAATGATTTTACACTTGATAAAAAAGATTATGTATGTATTCGTAATATATATTCTAAGGATGCTTATATGTCATTTAATGTAAATAATATATGTATTTTTTATCCAAAATTTTTATCTTATGAATTTCAATGAGCAACAAAAGATTAGTTTAAAATGTCAATTTCAACATTTTTTCTTGGAGTCATTAGTTGTCATTCATGTTTGAAATTTCTAAATTATATGTTGTTAGTCATATAGTGTTTTATTAAGTTATCTGTTTTATCTTAACTATTGTGGTTCAACTATTATATAAATATATTTTTCAACAATGAAGACATATAAACAAAATTATATAGTAAGATAAAAAATGAATTTCTTGCATACAATATACGATTTATATGAAAATAAAATATCTGAATTTTTTTTACTCTAGTTCAATTATGTATGTTTTTTATATTTTTCATTACTAAATTAGTTTTAGTTGTAAATAGTATTTAAATATTATTGTCTCTCCTAAAGTTTAGATTAAAATTCGTCATTAACTACAATCTCCACCTTATCATATAATACATGCCACTCCACCTAATGTTCCTTTTCTTTTCTTTTTTGCTCAAGATCTGTCCAACAAAAGGTAAGAACGTTTTGATTGATCTTTGCCACACCATCATGCTCATCTAAGCCAATTTTAAGAAATTTATAAGGAATAAAGATTCTAAGTAGTTTTTGGGTAAAGAAATATTTATTTGTTATGTAACTTTTATTTTAAGATTTAAAGAAAAAACAATGCTTAATCATAATTAGTTATCTCATTTCAAGATAGTGAAGTTTAACTCTATATTTGCTAATGTATCTTAATTTAAGAAGAGAAAAAACACAATATTGATCATGTCTACTTTTTAATTCATAAACATTTTCTATAATAAGGTTTAAAGAGATCAATTATTTCTTACTATTTTCTCACCTATTTCAGGAGAGTGAAATAGTAATCCTATGTCCACTAACGATTTTTAATTTAAAATGGTGACAAATATGATTTTTAATTTGTTATTATTGCATTAATTACTATTATAATTTTGTTATTTAATTTTTCAATTAAGGTAAAAGAATGAGATAAAATGAACTAATTTATTTAAGTTTTTATTAAGAAAAATAAAGAGTGAATGGATTTATTACATTGGAAAAAAATACATTTACACTAATTACTTTTATTATTAAAAATGGCAGTTTTACCATCTTTCATTTACAAGTAGGATTATTATTTATAATCATTTTATTACTACTATTAATCATTATTATAGTTCTTACTAATCCATAAGAACAAATAAATAAATAGAGGAGGAGATAGGAATCATGCCCAGCTACAAGAAAATGAGCTACATGTATTTAGGATAGAAAAAAGACTATCCTTATATCCTCTACAAATTCCTCATATAAATCCTTCTACTCACAAAAGAGTAATAAAAGAATTAGTAGACTGGTATATCATTTTCCTAAAAAAATGAACACTCATAAATATATGACATAGATGTGTTAAAAGATAGACACCTGTTGGATACAAGCTTCTTGACGAGGGTTGTGCAGGCGGGCAAACGTGGGAGGAGAGACAAACATAAATTAAGGGGCAAAACAGAAAATGTTTAAGAGAAGACAAAAATTTTATATAAAAATATGTATGCACAACTGTGTAAGAGTTTTGTATATTATTATTATATTATTGTATTATTTATTATTAATTTTTAATTTATTATTAATTTTTGAATAAAAGTAATACAAATAAATAGGAGATGATATACTGTGTACAAATCTTTATATTGCTAATACATAATATTACATTCAAAATTTTAAGAATTTTTCTAGTATTTGTATCTTTTTCACTTATATCTATTTGAGGATTTTAAAACATGTTGAAATAAAATGGTGACCTCCCAATAAATAGTTTAATTATTATGATTGTTCTTTAAATTTGCCTTGTTTACTTTTTCTTTATTTCTATATTTTTAGTTGGCAATAATGATGACATATATAACATATCATACTTAAATATAATTAGAAATTGTCTCAAGGAACCTGACAAATATTTGTTAAAAAATAAATTGTTGTCCATATCAGTTATAAACACTATATTTTTTATTCTTATTGCCTAATATCATAAAATCGTTGCCTAAACAAAAAACAATACTTTAGACTAGCTCAGCTAGAAAATCATTGATAAAGAGAATGATTTTTAGATTAGACCAAATTTTTTAGCCGTTGTTACATATCAAAAATGTAGTATTGCTCTTTATATTTTATTGCTAATGAATTAATTTTAATTATAAATAATAATTGAATATTGTTGCCCCTCTATATTTTTGAGCAAGATCATTTACAAGTAGTGTAGAGTTATTTTAGTATTACCAAAAGTATTCCCTCGTATTTTTTGGTTAAGGAACTAATATCTTTTGAAGTTTGTGGTTGCCCCTTCTAACGAGTGTCGTTCCCAGTAATCAAACATTCGACATTGAGATCTAATTGAGTCTTATATTACTAAACCAACATCTCGTTGGTATAGGTAATATGGAGTGAAATATGTTTTATTGTTCTAGTGTAGTTTGGAGTTTGCCATAACTGCTAGTTCCTACAATTAAGGTTTGAACATGGTAGTAATACGTATTTCTTTATCCTATTATGATTTCAATTGTGAGCACACATTTCTTCCTTTTCTGTTGTGGTAGTCAGATACATTATTATGCTTGTACAAAGATGGAACCTTTGAAGGAGTTTGTGTCGTAATACCAGGTTGAGAATTTCTTTGGTTGTTTCCAGTTTAATTATCTCTTAAACTCCTGTGTTATTACATTATTGTACCATGTTTGTAGCTACATTTTGTGGGATTTAGCTTGAGGCTATACTTTCTGAGTCGTTCAAATAATTTCCTGAGGTTCTCTGCATGCTCCACCTCCGATTTGGATTTGCATATGATGTCATCGACGTAGATCTCCACCTCCTTATGCATCATGTCATGGAAAAGAGCTACCATGGCTCTCTGGTATGTGGCCATAGCATTCTTTAAACCAAAGTGCATAACTAGATAGCAAAAGGTTCCCCATGGGGTGATGAAAGTGGTTTTATCCACATCTTCAGAGGCCATCTTGATCTGATGATACCCATAATACCCATCCATGAAGGAGAAAAGGGCATGGTCTGCAGTGTTGTCGACCAAGATATCTATATGAGGTACTGGGAAGTCATCCTTTAGGCTTGCTTTGTTCAAATCTCGATAGTCAACGCAGATCCTGAGTTTGCCTCCCTTCTTTGGTACAGCTACAACATTAGCCACCCATCCTGGATATGTAGAGACTGTCACAAACCCAGCGTCAAGCCATTTCTCTACCTCCTCTTTCACCCTTAAGGAAATTTCTGGTTTTATCCTCCGTAGTTTCTGCTTAACCGGGCGTGAATCTGGGTTCAATGGCAGCTTGTGTTCCACTATGTTTCTGTCCAGACCCGGCATATCGACATACGACCATGCAAACACATCTTTGAACTCGTGCAAAAGATGAATTATCTTTTTGCGCTCTTCCTCCTTCATCAATGTACCTACCTTCAATTCTTTCTTGTCGTCTTCTGTCCCCAAATTTACTAGCTTAGTGGGCTCTTCATGAGGCTTAATTTCTCTGGACTCTTGCTCAACCATCCTCAATAACTCAGGTGATGCCTCCCATTCCTCATCATTATCTTCCTCGTTGAGCGGATTAATCAGATGATCATGATTGTACGTGTGGTTGATAACATGATTATCATTTATGGGATTAATGTTGGATCTGCATTATATTGATGCTATGATTAGTTTTTTATTTATGAGTTTTTCATGGTTTTGCTTGTTGTTGTTTTTTGTTTGTGTGTGCAAGTATAAAAATTTAAAGAATAAAATGGGACGCAAAATATGAAGAAAGAAATGCACTTTATTGAATTCAAAAAACTTGTACTATCCAATGAAACATAAACAAATTGTCCTTATTTGAAAAGAAATAAACCCAATAGCTTTAGACATGGCCAAGGGATTCTAGCATCTTATTACATTGTTTCAACAAACACTTGTGGAGATGCGTCTTCCTCTATCCAGTTGTTGAGAGTGGTGCCTGGAGGACACTGAACAACAAAGTCTGCTCCACCTTCTGAACCATCATCTCCCACAACAACAATCATTCTTGGTTCTAAGCATGCACTGACGAAGTTCCTACTAATGTGCGGGATGGATATCTTACCAGCTTCATACTCCCACCGCCTCAAGCGCACCATCTTTCCCTTCCTTTTCTCTTTATCGGTTCTCTCTCTATCTTCCTGAGTGGGTCTGTATCCCAGGCCGTACCGATCTTTGGTGTACCGTAACATGACTAGGCTTTCTCTTCCTTGACAAAACTTCCCAAGCCCTTTCCCTGGTTGATAGCCTTTCCGCAGCATTACTCTTGCCATCATCAGCGGTGCCTCCGAAGGTTGGGGACGCAGTGCGGGGGTCCCTCCTCCTACAAATGAGGCATTGGCAATCTCCAATGCTTGGAAGGATGTTCCAATAGCTTCCTTTGCTGCTTCGATGTACGGAGTGTCAAGAGATTTTGATACCAACATATCTTCTTCTCCCATAATAGTAAGGAGTTTTCCATCCACAATAAACTTAACTCGCTGGTGCAATGTAGAAGGTACAGCCCCTGAAGCATGGATCCATGGCCTTCCCAACAAACAAATGTAACTGGGATTAATATCCATGATATGGAATACTATCTGGAAAGTGCAGGGTCCTATTTTTATAGGCAACTCCATTTCCCTCATGACATCGCTGTTGGATCCATCAACCGCCTTCACTACCATAGAGCTTGGTCTCATATATGATGCGTCGACTGGAAATCTAGATAACGTCCTTTTCGACATGACATTGAGGGACGAGCCATTATCGATAAGAACCTTACCAATCAAGCAATTCT
>NW_017727826.1:105559-110239 GCF_001865875.1 Lupinus angustifolius | reverse complement strand
AGCAGAGACAAAATGGATATCCTGGCAGGAGTGCGGTTTAGTTGATCCACGACCCTATATTCACTTTGCTTTATGAATTTCAGAAATTCACAAGCTTCCTCATTGGATACTACTCCTTTATCTCCATGCTTATGCAACAAGTCATTCAGATTGGCCTCCAATTCATCTTCCGTGGGGATACATACTTTCCCTTTTCCTTTATCCTTGGCAAAGGCCTTTTCAGCATCTGAGGGAACATAGACACGTCCACTTCTAGTTATCTGATTGTCCCCAACAACATTGGTGACTTCTATCTGTTGCTCAGTTGTCTCTGAATTCTCTCCACTACAGATCCATGGTACCGCTTTATCTGTTTTGTAAGGGAAAGGTTGTGGTTTCTCTTCTGCTGCAGGCCTCAGAATAGGCTCCATCCTACTTATGACTGGCACCCATCGAGTTATTTGTGGGTGTAATTGAGCATTATCCAGAATATTCAATACAGGTTCATATCGAGTAATTAATGGCCTCATGGTCCTTCTCATGTCTTCCTCACTTCTGGTGGTAGCATTAACAATCTGATACGAGGGTCCTCCCTCTATTGTGATCAATCTCATATCCAACATCTTCTGCAGTAAGAGCTTAAATTCTGGACACTCTTCTAAGGTGTGACCCACTTTGCCATGCAACTCACAACTAGCTAAATCTTCATCTTCCACCAGCCTTTCCACCATTCCATGTTTGCACATTTCCTGAAAAATCACCCTCATGGGCGTTTTCACTTCATCCGCCTCCCAAACGAATGTGCTACCATGTGTCTTCTCTACAGCATTCACACCCGGGTTACCATGATTAGGTAATGGATTCCTATCTATATCTGGCACGATGAGCTTGAAATGCAGCTGCTTTGCATTGATCAGGCTTTGCACCTTATGCTTTAAAGCTCGACAGTGTTCAATGGAATGGCCAATGACCCTAGAGTGATACTCGCAAGTAACATTTGGGTTAAACCAGGCTCTGGGTGATTCGGGTACCGTTCCTATTATAGGGCTTATCATTCTCTCCCTTAGAAGATGAGAGTATAGCTCAACATAGGGTATTGGTATCGGGTCAAATTGTGGGCCTCTTCTTTCGGGGTTGCGATTTTGGGTTTGATTTTGGTAGGCTTGTGTTTGGTTCTGGTTTTGGCGGGGTTGGTAGGATTGTGTTTGGTTATAGTTTTGGCGGTTGTTATTGTGGGTTGTGTAGTTGGGCTGTGTGGAATTTGTGGCAATGTATGAGGCCTTGTATTTAGGGTTTTGGGCTTTGTATCCCTTCGGCTCAGTGAACACCGCGAGTGCTTCTCCCTCTTTCTTCTTTATAAAGTTGGGCTTTTTGCCTATGCCTGATTTGGGCTGATCTACTACCAACTTTCCACTCCTTATGCGTCCTTCTATTTTCTCCCCAACCTTAATGAGTGCATTGAAGCTCGATGCAACACTTCCCACCAAGTAATCATAATAGGGCTCCTTCAAAGTATCCACGAAGATAGACAATTGTTCTTCCTCCTCCAATCTGGGTATGACTTGTGACACCAAAGCTCTCCAGCGTTGCGTATACTCCTTAAAGCTTTCTTCTGGCTTCTTGGCCATGCTCTGAAGCTGGGCCCTGTCAGGAGCAGCGTCCTCATTGTACTTATACTGCTTCATGAAGGCATTGGATAAATCAACGAAAGTTTTAATCTGAGCCTTTTCCAAGCGAATGTACCACCCCATGGTTGCCCCTGTCAGACTATTTTGGAAGCAGTGAATCAACAGTTTGTTATTTCCATGATGAGCTGTCATCTTCCTAGCATACATATGTAGATGACTTTTCGGGGAGGAAGTACCGTCGTATTTCTCGAACTCAGGAGTTTTAAACTTTGGTGGAAACACTACATCTAGTACGAGGCACATCTCAAATGCATTTTTTACATCGGGGAATCTTGTGCCCTCAATGGCCCTTAGTATCTATTTTATAAGTTCCAACTCTGCCTTCTCTTGGCTTGAGGATTCGTCTAGGTTACCCCTATTTATCTTAGCTTCAGCCTGGTGGCTTGTGGTCTAGTTTTTAGGAGGAAGATTGTGAGTAGGATCTTCGTCTTGCTCATTGTCGTCTTCCTCAGCTGATTCTTGTTCTTCTTGACCAGCAGTTGTGTCTTCATATCTTATGATAACACCCTTACGACGGTTGGCCCCAGTAACTGTCTTGGGACCCACCTTTTGTGTGGATGGTGAAGGTTTGGCGCCTGACGCAGTGGCATCTTCTTTCGAGCTTCGAGCCTTTTGCATATCCTGGATGATTTTCATCATCTGATTTATTTGCGCTTTCATTTCGGCATGCTCAGACCGGTTGTCAATGCTACTAGATTCTTGCTCTACCATCAGCTTGGACTGCAGTCTGGTGTGGTACGGATGCTTGGGAGCAATGTTTAGATGATACCTGGTGAAACAATGTTTTATTATGTAAATGAAGAAAAGAATGATGCATGCAATGTGTTTTTTTTTATATTAAAAAATGCATTTTCATTTGGAAGATCGATATAGCAAGACATTTTGACCCGCATTCGGTGACCATGAGGCATGCCCCTGTTGGTTTTTTTCTGCGTTGATGACAACTTTAAGTTTTGGATTATTGTTGCATCTACATTCGTTCTTTTAATGTGGGTTACTAACATTAAACTGTAACTTGAGAGCGTACTCTACAAGGCCTTATGCAGTTGATGGTGATCTAAGAGAACACGCAAAGTTTCGGACCTAGATCACATCTAAACACAAGTTGTTATTATCTCTCTCAATATGATTTTCCTTTCTTTTTTCTCTTTGGTTGATGTTGTGGTTCATTGCAAGAAAAATGACATTTGAATACTTGCACGATAATGAATAAGATATTTGATAACAATAAGGACTTGGTAGTAATAATGTGTTATTTTATTCAAGGGAAAATAAGAAAAGTAATATTACAAGACTTTATTTGTCTATATCTTGTAATCAAAATTCCCTATTTGCTAAAAACCTCCATCTTCTTAAGTTTATGGCTACTTCCTTGCAAGACTCGTAGAAAGCTTTCATAGCTGGGAGTAGCTCTGTCTCTGGATACATCTCTAGTTCTCTCTTCACATCGAAGAATGTCCTCAGCCAATCATCAGCAAAGTCCCCAAGGCCATCAACCATATTTTTGCATCTACTTTCCCATTGATATTTTTCTTCTTGGCTTTCTTGGAGTGCTCTTTCCCAATTTTCTGACCATGCTTCTTGTTTGGATGTGACTTCATCATATGCTCTCTTGAGTTCCCAAAGCTGCCTCGAAAGATGATCCTCTCTATGACTTGCAGCTGTTATGGACTCATGATGACTTTTCTGTGTATCTTCTAAGATTGTCTTGAGCTGGTCTTCCTTCTTCACTGTCTCATCAAGTGCAAACTGATAATCTTTTAACCGTGCCCACGCCTCATTCTCATTTTGTTGACTTTCATGGAGGGCTGCTTGTAATTGTTCACACTTTGCCTCCAAATCTCTTTTATCGGACTGTGCAGCATTGATAACACGATTTCGAGCTTTCATCTGCCGACTGAAGTCAGCTAGTTGGACATCTTTTTACCGTGTTTAATCGATTTATTGCTGAAGAGTTAAAATCATTCTGCTAGCTAAAAACCATTGAAACTGTTCTGTTAGCTAAAAACCATTGTTTTACCATGTTTAATCGATTAAACACTTAGTGTTAATCGATTACCTGGGCATGATTTTCTGAAAAATCAATTTTTACATGATTTTAATCGATTAACCATGCCCGTTAATCGATTAAAATCAGCAGTTTAAGTGCAGACAACACCTCGGTTTCACGTTTTTTTCAGCATTTTCTCTACCTCTTTTCACTTTTAAGCCTCTGAAATTGCAACTGAACTGATCCAAGTGCTCTAAGGTAGATAAACCTCACCATAACCCTCTCAAACCATCTAGAAATCTCACATTATTACCCTCATTCCATCACATTCCCATTTTCCCCCAAATCAAACCCTAGGTTAGGTTTGCCCAATCCTTCTCTGCTTAACATCAATTCGGGTTCTACAACTAAAATGGAGCAAGGTCGCGCAAAAAGGTTCAAAACTCCTGCCAACCGTGGACGAAGACAGGAAGCTGGCTCATCATCCACTCGGGACCGCGGTGACCCATTCTACTCGCTCATTTTTCAAGAAACCCGTTTGACAAAGTTCCTAGGATGCAAACCCACTTATGTAAGGTATGTCGACTTAACCTGGATGGCGGAACAAAATTTCAGTTTTCTGCATGATATGGAGGCTCAGGGAGCCATTAAATTTCTGGAATTAAAGGGACAAGTTTACCCTGCTCTAGTTAGGGAATTTTATGCAAATTTCAGATATAAGGATGGTAAATAATGGTCTATGACATCTGGTAAACTGTTTGAGATTAGTGATGAACTGTTTATGAATGTCGGTGGATTGTCATCTCCGGGTTATGGAATAGGAGATTGCTCATGGGTTAAGGATAACTTTCATCCTACTGAGGTTTCTAAGTCATTTCTTAGAGGTCCTCATTTGTATATTCCGGGTCAACTGACCAAGGCTGGATCATTATCTGTTGAGAACAGGCTGCTACATTATGTCATTGCTTATATCCTAGTTTAGAGGAACACAAATCATGCACAACTCACTGTGAATGATTTGTG
>NW_017727826.1:105249-105459 GCF_001865875.1 Lupinus angustifolius | reverse complement strand
TGGTACTACTTGGCAATACCAGGAAGACTACACTACTATTGATCTGGAGCTGTCGAGTGATGATGATCAGGGTGGCATGGGTGATCAGAATGCTACAAATCAGGGGGAGCCCTCTAGAACAGCATCACAAGATTCTGTTTTCGGTATGGCTCAGATGGAAGATATGGAGCAAAGGCTCAACAACCGCATGGATCTTCATTTTCAAGGGTT
>NW_017727826.1:104308-105149 GCF_001865875.1 Lupinus angustifolius | reverse complement strand
TGCTGAAGCTCAGAATGCATTGTTTTGTTCTGAATTTCAGAAGTTGTCTATGTTGATCAGGGGTGACCAGAACATTGTTATTCCTGATGATGAGATTGATCCTCCTCCACCTCAACCATAGTTTAGAAGACTTTAGACCTAGGACATCTTACCCTTAGGTTTATTTCTTCGTTATTGCACTTTATGGACTCAGTTGTTGTTACTACTTCGAGACTTATTTGGGCCTCTTTATTTGTCTCTGCTTGACATATTATGGTTTTGTAATGGTTGCTGAATACTTTTACTCTTTATGCTATGTTATTATTTTTGTGCTTAATTATGTCAAAATAGCTTATTTGGTTGTGTGAATGGTTCTTGATCATATGAGATGTTTATGGTGCATAAATTAAGCTAGTTATTGCACTACATTTCTTATCATGCTAATTGATATGGTAAATCTTGTATGTCCTTCTCTTTACCTCTTAGTTATTTTATTGTCTAAACAAGCGCCCCAAAATTAATTCATTAACTTTGTTTTATGTTTAACTACATATCTCTGCCTACTTTTGACCTGGGTTATCTTTTTGATAATGTCAAAAGGGGGAGAAAGGTTGTTTTGTTGTTGTTTGATTGTGCAGGTTGATCGTAATAACTGCTTCCGAAATATTTATTAGCGCATCATATCAATCATTGCCAATACAATCTTCAAGCTAATCCATCAAACAATTGGTGTAGTGTTTTGTCATCATCAAAAAGGGGGAGATTGAGAGTGCGCATGTCAAGATAGCACTTTGGAAAGCTTTCTTACTTTGTGTTTAGTTTTGATGAGGACAACTTGTGATTATAAGAGCTTGAAGATCAT
>NW_017727826.1:103928-104208 GCF_001865875.1 Lupinus angustifolius | reverse complement strand
AAAATATTATTTCAATTATAGTGAAGAAAAATCTCTCAGATCAGCCGGGAGGCCTGGATGTAGTTTGCAAGTGGACACGCAAACAAACCAGGATAAAAATCGTGTTGCGGGATCTTTTTCTCTCTTTCTTTCTTTATTGCTTTAATCGGTTACTTTGTATAGTTGTGTTAATTGCTATATTCTGTTTCTATACTATACTGGTGTAACTCTGATTTTTTTGTAAGCTTTGTATATTCGTTTCAATATCGGTTAATTGTCGTGCAGGAAACCGAATCTGTCT
>NW_017727826.1:47471-103828 GCF_001865875.1 Lupinus angustifolius | reverse complement strand
CTTATCATACATAGTGCATTTAGTCCCAAAATTTCTAGGGGTGACATCTTTGAATAATGCCTCCCAGTCAGATAGTTGCATAGGTTGGAGCTTGGTGTTTCTGAATCGACGAAGAGGATTTATGGTCCAATCTGGATATCGATGATGCTTGAACCTTGTCACCATCCATACATACAATAGTTGTGCACAACATCTGATTTTAGGGATACCCTTTTCGAGGATTCTCTAGAGGGCAAGAAGGGTGTCTGCTAGAACGGCAGGAACTGGGTTGACTCCGAACTTTTTGAACATGACTAGGACATCAATCGCACACTGGTCCACTATATCACAGACAAAAGGGAAGAGGAGTCTCCCATAGATGGCTAATGCAAATGCTGGTTTAAACAAACTCCAATCTCCTTTCTCCACCACTTGATCAAGATGCTTTTTCAAAAAAACTCCACTTCAATCCATAACAAGGCCCTTGCTTGATGATTTGAGATGCAGCTGGACGGACGCCTATTAATTCTTCAATGAGACCTTCAGTAACATTTTGTGTGCCAATGAATAAATATACCTTGAGTCGGATTTCTAGTGGGATGTACAAAAGAATGTCATATTCTTCAATCGTTGGAGAAGCATCTACATTTGGAAACTCGAAAATCCGCAGGGATGTATTCCAATATCTTGCCATAACCCCCATAGCATCTAAAGCACAAGCATCAATAGGAATGAGAAGGACATCTGCCAATTTACCATACTCTTTTGCAAACTGAGTCATAACATCTTTAGGGACTTTGGCTAGAAGCTCAACCAAATGGCCTACATCAAAAGTCTGCAATTCGAACTTCACTTTATTTTTTGAAGAGAGAGCGTTGTTAGAACCCACAGTTTTAGAAATAGCCTCCATGTCTTGCTATATCGAAAAAACCTTTAGCTGAAAAGATGCATGTTTATTAAATATGATTAAAATTGTTTATACAACCCAAAATTTATGATTAATACAATGAATATTTAAAGATTTATGATTAATACAATGATGTATGTAATAATTAATTTATGATATTAAGCAGTGTAAATCCCTTTTTAGGGTGGTTGACCCTGTCTTTGTGGGATAATGTAGCCCATTACAATATAAACTAAATACCATGTTAGAATAGGTATTTATTATATTGTCAAGGTTTAGTCTAAGTTTTTTTCCAAAATGTGGACAAAACTTACCCTTGGGCTTGGGGCCCATCATTGGGAGTGAGGATCATATTTGAGGGCGTAACCCCAAAGTTTTACAAAAGTTATATTAAATTTTTTTTTTTTTGAAAAAGAAAAAATACTACCCTAGGGTATGGAACCCTTTTGTGGGTATGCAATTATAGTTCAATAGCAAAAAAATGAAGAATTTCATAATTATTTGGAAAGTTAAATTTCATTTTATGCATGTTTAGATGTATAATGGGGTAGACATAATTTGCTTCCAGTGTCCTATACATGGTATTCTTATAGGGTTTTCGATAGATTAAAAGTCAACACCTTATGGCAATGTACTAGGTCTCATTAAAATATATTCGGTATGGGCTCTAGACTTCTAGGTCACCAAATTGCCCCCAATCTCAAAAGAAAGGAGTCCTAATATCCCAGGTTAGAAACAAGAGGAGTCGAGCCCCTCGAGCGTCTAACTCGTGATATCAAGACAATTTGGGTGGTCCATTATGCTAATACCAGGAGACAAGTCTAACACCGGTAAAACACATGTCCCTCTAATCTCAACCTTAATCTCTAACAACCTGGGTATAAGGCATATGCGCGTGTAACTCAAATATATTATGAGTGTGTGAGGAAGCGACATTAAAAAAATAAATTTTCACCCCAAAGCTGCAAAAAATATGGTGAGCACATACAATAATATTAAAATTGAACAATAAATAAAACTTGTAAAAAAAATTTATTTCGTTACTATTGTTTTTATAGTTAATAATAATAGACAAAGGAAAAAAGGTATTTAAATTATACAATTGGCTCAACTGGGCCTGACTTTTTTTTTTATTTAAAAAATTGTTCCCCAGCAGAGTCGTCAGCTGTCACGCCCCCGATTTTCAGTTACGCGACCTTTTAGAGTCGCCACTACATTTTATGGTTAAAAATGTAAAAAAAGTCTTTAAAGCCCAATCACATTGGGCTTTTGGATTGTGATATCCAGGTTCGGGAGTCGATTACAGATCGAGGAAAGTATTAGCACCTCGTCCGCCCGTAATTAAACGGTACCCTTGCCAATTGTATGATTTAAATACCCTTGAATTATTTAAATTTAAATTTGTGTACAACAAAATATTTATTTATTTAAATTTTTAAGTCTAACAATATTACTTGCTCCTACGTATTCCTATACATATTAGGAAATCAAGACATACGTAGTTCTAATTTTAAAATGGTTAAAATAATTAACTCCTTAAAAATGGTGAAACAGCAGAAACTAATGTCCCCACCGCATCTCATTTTAAAAAAGGTTTGAAAATAATTATAATATCATTTTTTAGGCTTTTTATTATTAATTTAAGAATCGATATAATTTTTAGTTTTTTTATTATTAATTTAGGTATTAATCAAATGAAAAGAAGCGTCGTAACGCGACCGTTCAAGGATGATATGAGGAGAAGAAGTGTAAACACGACCTGCCTCCACCCTTTGATTAATCCCAAAAAAAGATAAATTTTGTTGTAAATAATGTTATCAATTCATTTTTTAAAGTAAATAATCTATTATTAAAGACATTTTTTTTTATATTAGATATTATGTTTTCTCTTTTTAAAAAAAATATAAATTTTATCATTTTTAATTATAGAGATAAAAAATATATTTTCCATTTAAAAATAAAATAATAGAAACAAAATAAAAATAAAAAAAGTTAATTAGTTATTAGTTTTATTAAGATATTATTATTTTTTATAGTATTTACACATAATAAATAAATAAAAAGTAAATAATAAATTATCCTTGGTGAAATGTATTTTTTATCATTTTAAAAGAAATATAAATACCTTTAGATAAAACAAATATTAAAATTATATACCTGAATGAGTTTTATTCCGGTGCGGAATGATTCAATGAACGAGCTCACTATGAGTATGATGCACTCGTCCGCACGTGAAAGGCTCCCAGTGAGATGGTTCTGCTACGGGCGCGCTCACTGTACACGCGTAGACTCGCCTGTGTGTCGCTATTCCACTAGATAGAAGATGAGGGTGCACAGCGTGGACAATACGCTGTTGCACACCGAATCAGAGTCCTCTGGACAAGGGTTCTACTCCTGCACGTGCGTGTCTATGCGTGGAGGGATGAACTCGCCTGCCTGTCGCGATCTCATGTGCCTAAGGAAGGTCAACCAAAACAGTATGCAAATCCAACGGCTTTGAAGAAGGTTGCACAGAGCTTCTCCTACTCTCACGCACACTGGATCGCGCAGTGAAACTTTGTGGAATGCCTCTCTTTTTTTTACTGAAAGTGTAGTTCTTCTCTGTTTTTTTTTTTGGCAAAATATTTTCTCTCTATGCAGTTTTTTGTATTTCTTAGGAACCAAAAAACTAACCTATTCTATTAACTTTATTTATAGGTAAATTTTAACCTAATTTAATCCTAACAAAGTGCTAACAACTCCCTATCTACTAACCCCATAACCCTATAATATTATGCACCACCAAGTCAGATTTAACTTGGTGTATATATATATATATATTTATTTATTACTTTTTTATTAAAATACATTTTAAACTTGGTTTTTTATTAAATTATTTATATATTCGAATTAAATAACAAAAATATTTGAATATTCTAAATTATATCTTAAATTTATATTTTTGAAAAAAATTAAAATAAAAATTTATTTTATTGTTTATTTGGAATTTAAATTTTCATGTATTTTATTTATTTGTACAAATTCGGTTTTAATTATAAAAATAAATAAAAAATATTTTCAATTATATTTTTTTATTTTATAATATAAACTCGAAAAAGTAAATAAATATAATATTTTTAACATTTTATGATATTTGAAATATCTCATTTAAATTCAAAATAAACCCTAAAATTCATAAATAAATAAAAAAATAATTATTTTCATAAAGTAATTACTTTTAAAATATATTGGGTTTTTTATGGGTCGGGCAAAATTGGGTATTCACAATGGTGTACCGCACTGGTAAAGAATTTGGTTTTTCGGTCGAACCAGTCACTACAGTACGATCTTTGTTGCACTAGTGGATGAGACACCAATAGAAGCCCACACAAAGAGAGTATATCATTTTTTAAGTAAATTTAAAATAAAATTTTGAAGAATATCACCAAGCCATATAACCACACATGAACTTTTTTATTTGGCGAGGGATATCCATTGGTGAGAAACTAATTTTCATTTTAAGATGTGTGATTATCTCTTCCAATAAATATATCTTTTTGACCATACATGAATAATTATAATTAAAATGTTAATATTTCATAGTATAAGAAGATAAGTTATTTTTTTCTGTCAGTGAAATCATGACATATGTCATATTTTATCATTTTCTATAAAAATATTTCTAAAACTAAACAAAATATTACAATAATAATTGTTCTCTTTTGTAACATCATATTCTACTACTAATGTTGAATCTACCTCTAAAATCGTAACACCCCTTGATTCCAGGTTTGGGTACCTAGCAGGCTAGAACCCTCTCCCAAGTCACTTCCTCTGAGAGGAGTATTTTTCCCTTTCTCAAAAGCTACACTTCCTCAACTTTGTATTATGCCCACACACCCACTTGTGCTATTCTGCATTTCTTACCCTTTAACCCACTCTCTTCATTAATTACTGCTCCCTCTTTAACCCCGAGGCATAGTGATGAGATTTCGTTTTTTCTCATAGTATCATCAAAATGCTTTTTGTGAGGTAAAGTTTCAAACTTTGTTGAATCCTTTATCTGGGTTTCTCTTATTGTTCGACATTCAATTTCATTTTTTGGCATTAAAAATGCAAAATTTTGACCATTTTCTAACATGGGTGTGTTCTCAATCATTCATTTTTGTGATCAAAATGGCGATACACTTTGTTTCTGTGTTTAATTGGCTGCTTCTTCGACATTGTATCCTTTGAGGGTTTCTTTGTTAACTATTTGATCACTGTGTATTAGGGATTTGTGGAGGCGGCATAGGAGGAAGATTTTCGTTAGTGTTGGTGTTTTAGGAAGTGGGTATTTTCTGTATAAGCTCTATGGTGCTCACAGGAGTAGACTCGATGCACTGGAGAGAGAACTCGCATTTCAGAGGGAAAGTGAGGAGCTTATGAAGGCTCAGTTAAGTGAAATTTCCACCCTTGGTGCTTTACTTTGTTGTATATGTATATATGTGTTTTGAGTAAACCCTCAATTCAGTCCTCGAAAGGTTATGATGTCGGCATGTGGTGACATATGTCCTTAAAAGATTTTTTGTCACTTATTAAGTCTTAAGAAGATTATATATAATGTGAAATCGAATGACTTAAGTCCTTTAAAAGGCCAATTGGTAACATTTTTAATCTCTTAAAGACTTAATTGGTTGCATAAAATTTTCACTCTTTCAGCGACCTATCTGACGACATTATAATCTTTGATGGACTGAATTCAGGGTTTACTCATGTATTATATGTTTGTAATTGTCAACCTCCCTTCTATAAACAAAAAATACTGATGGTATGCTTTTTATTTTCTGAATTGAAAATGGTAGGATGCAATCTCACTTTGAGAATATTCAGAGAATTTCTGATACAATAACATTGCCTCATGCTATGCACAACTTAAGTTGTCGGATAGCAGAAGAGTTGGATCTTTCTCAGCTTCTTGAGAGGCTAATACGAGGAAAGGGTCAGCCAAACACTTTAACTCAAGCAGAGAAACTAGCATTGTGGGATAGACTAAAAATTCTAAGTATGAATCTGGTCTTGACTTTGTATTTATTATACTTGTACCTTTGTGCATATGTTAATTCGTCTGGTTTTTATAACCAATAGGGAATTACAAATAACATGCTTTTTGCACAAATTCTTTTTCTCTAGGTTTTACAAGACTGGCATTGTCAATATGGGCAACAACAATGATTAGCTTATATACTAAAGTTCAAGTCAATATACTAGGAAGGCATCTATATATTGATACTGCACGAAGCCTTGGAAGTTCTGATTCATTGGTAAGAACAAAAATCTTTCTTCTATTTTTTGTGTGTGAGATGATTTTTTAGTTTCTCTTATCTAAGCTTCATGTTGTTTTATTAGAATGCTTTCAATATAACACACACTATACCCTAACCAAGGATCCATGAGGTCACATATAATATCTCGGTGCACTCCCATGTTATGGAATTATTTGGTCTTATTTCAAGCTAGTTCATGTGGATGTGATGCACCATCACCTTGTTCTGTTTCTTGTGATTCATTGTGTATTTGAGCTTTTGTATGTATTCCTATGCTCATCGACCAAGGAGAGTCCCTACAGAATTCATGCTTTACTGTCCGAAAGCAGGACCTCAAACAGAGTTAATCATTTAAAGCCTGAGTATTTGGCTCCAATTTAAGACACTAAACGTCAGCTCCTGACCTTCTCATTCTCCTGCTAGGACCAAAGATTCTGTACTTTACCTAGGGGTGGACATGGTACTACCAGACATTCAAACCCAAGCATCCATAATCGGCCCAACCCATCCAACCCACATTTTCTGGGTTGGTGTAGGCATTGTTTAGACCCAACCATGGTTGGTTTGGTTCCTAGGGTTGGCTTTGATTGAAACCAACTCATACGCTTAATAGACACAAACACAACAATATACGGCAACATTATAAAGAAATAAGGTCATTCAAACATCTCTGACTTACATCTCACACTCCTGACCTTGACTCTTGACCCTTGTCTTTGCTGCTTAACACACATCTCACACTATGAACAAAAATCCTAGCTGCTGCACCACGCATCTCTTCCTCTCATCTAACTGTTAAACAATCTAAGTCTTGTAACAAAAATTGACGTGGATGACCAGTGATCAATTTATGCATTTCTTCACTTACTGTTTTTTCTAGTGGATATTTGCTTGTAGTTGCTTTTTTCCATCAAGCTTTTTTTATGAGTTTTGTAAAAGATAGAAAACAGAGAAGAAGATCGAGAGATAAGAGAGAGAAAGAGATGAGAGATTTTATTTTGTAATTTTGATTGATTACAATTGAAGTAACTAGGGTTACTTATATAGGAAATACAGAAGGGTAAAATGGTAAAGTAACTGTAGTAATAAACTCAGTTACTCAAACAGATTTGCAACTGAACTAAACTAGTTATAACTGAATGCATTATTTAAATAACTAAATGCATTATTCTAATATACCCCCTGAAACTGAGGGTACTGATCTATAGGAAATTCTGAACTCTGAGTTGATTCCTTAGAGTGATGAATTGATTGTTGGGAAGAGGTTTTGTTAGAATGTCAGTAGTTTGGAATTCTGAGGGATCATGCTTGACTATAAGACTTTTGTTTTGAATCTTATCTCGGACAAAATAGCAATCCAATTCTATGTGTTTAGTTCTGTTGTGCAGAACTGGATTGTGAGACATAGCCACTGTACTCTCATTATCACATAGAATAATAGGAGTGTTGAAAGATATCTTGAGTTCTTTGAGAAGAGATTCAATCCACATTAGTTCTTGAGAGGCTAGAGTTAGGCTCCTGTATTCTGCTTCAGTGCTAGATTTTGAGATTGTGTTTTGTTTCTTGGACCACCAAGTGACAAGATTTGGACCCAAGTAGAGGCAAGTTCCTGAAGTTGATTTTCTGTCATCCATGTCAGAAGTCCAGTGAGCAGTGTTGCCCATGGCGGATGGCGGCTGCCAAAATTCAGCCATGAAGGCGTTGCGGGCAAATGGCAGACGTCATCATGGCGTTTGAAAAAATAAATAAAAAATATAACATAATAGGAAAAAAAAAATAATAAATACAATAACATAAAGTTTAATAAAAACCATTAAATTATTTTTCTGATTAAAAAAAAAAAAAAACAGATAAAGAGATGAGAAGACTAGATAAAAAAATAAGGAAAAAAAAAACTTGAAAAACCTATGAATGGTGGTGGTGGTAGTGACGGCGGCGGTGGCGGCAGCGGTGATGGCAACGGCGGCAGCAGTGGAGGTGGAGGAGGAAGATGAGGAAGGTGAGGAAGTTTTGAGAGAGAGGGGGTTTTAATTTTAGAAATAGAAATATTAGGGTTTTAGTTCTTAAAAACATGGACTGGGCCCAAAAAAACACATTTGGGCCCAATTTTAAAAAAAAAACTGCCCAGAAACATGAATATCCGCCATTCCCGCCATGGCTCCGCCACCGCCATACCGCCATGGCGGCTTTTTTTGACAAAAGGCGAACACAGCCATATGGCGGATTTTTCCAAATGGCTAATGGCGGTAGCCTAAAAACCGCCACCGCCATTGGGCAACACTGGCAGTGAGCATCACAAAAGACAGTTTTGAGGTAGTGGACCTAGCAGTCGGATTGATGGTTAATCCCATAGATTTGGAGCCATGAAGATACTTAAGAACTTTTTTTTACAACTGTCCAATGAGATTTTAAGGGTTTTTCCAAGAATTGACACACTTTATTCACACTATAGGTGATATCTGGTATGGTAATAGTAGCATACTGTAAGGCTCCTACAATTGATCTATAGAATGTGTGATCTTCAAAGTAGTCTGTGCCATGCTTAGTTAATCTTTTGCAGAAGATAAATGTGCCCTTTCTAGAAGATCTTTGATGTACTTCGATTGAGATAGAAAAAGAGATCCATTTTGTTTGTGTTTGACCTCTATGCCTAGGAAATAGTCTAGGGCTCCTAAATGTTTTAGAGCAAAAGTGTTGCTAAGATCTTTGATAACCTTCTGAATAAGAGTGTTTGATGATCCTGTGACAATGATGTCATCTACATATACTAGAATGTATAGTTGATGAGTGGACCAGCTTTGAAAGAAGAGTGAATTATCACATTTACTCACTTGAAAACGAAGTTTGATGAGAGACCCTTTTAACCTTTCAAACCACTGCCTAGGGGCTTGTATTAGGTCATAGATAGCTTTGTTTAATTTGCAAACCAATGATTTATCACTGTGTTGGAAGCTAGTGGGTTGTGTCATATAGACCTCTTCATTGAGAAAGTCATTAAGAAATGCATTGTTGATGTCCAATTGCTCAAGTGGCCAATGATGAGTGACAACAAGAGTTAATAGAATTTTATTTGTGACAGGCTTCACAACAGGGGAAAAGGTCTCATTGTAGTCTATTCCATGTTTTTGATGAAAACCCTTTGCAACCAATAGCTTGCTTGAGAGGTGGCAGTGGCACTAAAGTCCAGGTATTAAGGGCCATGATTGCATCATTGTAAGGGCAGTTTTGACACTAGTTGGTTCCTGTTGGACAAGATGAATAGTTTTAGAAATTCCAGATTTAGATCTGGTTTGCATGGGATGAGAAGGAAGATGAAGAGGTTCACCAGACACAGAAGAAGAAGTTGTCAGTATAGATGGAGAATAGTCAGTAGAAGGAAATGTGTAATAGATGGAACTTGTGAAGAAGAATTGGATGAGGTGAGTTGAACAGGTGCATAAGAAGGGGTCTGCGTATGTAATTCAGTGTTATTTGGAGGCAACATAGTTGATTTTGATGCAGGATAAGGTGACGTGTCAGTAGGTGAGACATATTGAGGCTTAGAGAACACAATAGTAGACTGTGAGGATGGAGGGACAAAGGAAGGTATAGTGACAGAAACAAGTTTGATAGAAGGAAAATGATGTTCATTAAAAATGACATCTTTTGAAAAGTAGATTTTTCCTTCTTTTGACAGACATTTCTAACCCTTATGATTGAGGGAGTATCCCAAAAAGATACACTTTGAACTTTTGTGATTAAGCTTGTGATTATTGAAAGGTCTAAGCAATGGAAAACATGCACACCCAAAGACTTTAAGGAATTTGTAATCAGGAACTTGGTTAAACAAAAGTTGGTAGGGAGATTTGTGATTGAGAGTGACTGAGGGAAGCCTGTTTATGAGATAGTTGGCAATGATTAAAGCATGGTCCCAAAAGGTCACAGGTAAATGAGAGTGGGCTAACAATGTTAAACCAGTCTCAACTATATGCCTATGTTTTCTCTCCTATGTGCCTTGTTGGTGATGTGCGTGAGGACAAGAAATCCTATGCACAATCCCAATAGACTTTAGGAACTCACTAAAGGGCCTAAATTCTCCACCATAGTCACTCTGAACAGCTTTAATTGTTTGAGTGAATTGGTTTTGAACACACTTAAGAAAATATTGAAAGACATGTAAGGTTTCAGACTTTTGTTTGAACAGAAATAACCAAGTATGTTTTGTGTAGGCATCTACAATAGAGAAATAATAACGAAAGTCATTAGTTGAGTAAACAGATGTAGGGCCCCATAGGTCAATGTACAGTAACTCAAATGCAGAATGATAAACTGTAGTAGATAGATGTAAAAGATAGAAAACAGAGAAGAAGATCGAGAGATAAGAGAGAGAAAGAGATGAGAGATTTTATTTTGTAATTTTGATTGATTACAATTGAAGTAACTAGGGTTACTCTTATAGGAAATACCAAAGGGTAAAATGGTAAAGTAACTGCAGTGACAAACTCAGTTACTTTACAAACAGATTTACAACTGAACTAAACTAGTTGTAACTAAACTAAACTAGTTATAACTGAATGCATTATTTAAATAACTAAGGGCTAGTTTGGGAGTTGGATTTTGGAGGGTAAGGAAGGGAAAGGGGAGGCTTGAGAGCCATGAAATACACTTGTGAGATGACTCCCAAACCTTCCATTTCCCTTCCTTTCCCTCCAAAATCCAACTCCCAAACTAACCCTAAATGCATTATTCTAATAAGTTTGTAATCAAAATAGTATCCTATTCCTTTTTCTCATCTTAGAATGGTATCATCTTAATCTTATTTATTTCATTACAAGAACAATGATTTCCTTTTTTAAATATTGTACTCAATAGACCCACTCAACCCAACTTAATCAACAGCAGGTGGTTCAGCTTGGGTTCGTAGATCAAAATTGCACTTAACCATGTTTCTTTTGTTCGGGTCTATTTTCATATGAATACCAACCTAACCCAACCCAAGTGCACCCCTAACTTTACCAATAGAAAATGCTCAAAGTTTTAAGGGTGCACACAATGTTCGCCGAACAGTCCAATAAACCTATTCTATGTATAACTTAATACTAGACACACTATACCTGTCCAGCTCTTTCTGCACCAGAGAAATACTCCAACACATATTAGCCGATAATTAATGCCTTATTAGATATATGAATCTGCAGCATAACATTTTTCATTAGTAGGAGTCCTGTTGAATACTGCTATCCAAACAAAAGGCCTGACCTTAGAGCATTTTTGGATTTCCAAAGGAGAGTCTCACCAAGGAAGTAACACGAGTCAGTCTGTCCATAAAATGACTAAGAAATGAAAAGAAAGGTTAACAATATTGAGTGCATATGCTTATTGGTAACTTTTGTGGGTATCAGGTAGTATGTTCTATTTACCATTCGCAAAACCCGCTGACTAGGATAGTTTGAGTTCAGTGATTATGATAGAAAAATATTGTGGCATAAGGGATATAGAACCCACTTATTAGTAAACATAGTGGAAGATTTTCTTGAATGAAGGTGAGAGCACAATTCTTTAGAAAGGTGTAATGCTAATGATAAACAAAGAAGGGTATCTCCTGCAAGGTTTATACCCAATAGTTTAGGTTTTGGAATTGTCTTTGCATTTAGCATGGTGTTACAGATTCTTCATCCCAATTGTATGCTGTTACTTGTTATTTTATTTTGTTCTGTGAATTTTATTTTGTTATATTGCCATCGTATTCGGGTGATGAAGTTAAGTCAAAGTGAAGGGGGGATTTCAAACTAGGTTCTGTAGTTAAAATTGAGGCATTTGCCGTTAGACCAAATCAACATGGGGGTCAAATCTTGAGTTAGATCAGAATTTCAAGGTTTTCCTATCAAATTCTTTATTGGGTGTATTTATTTTCTTCCTGTCGTGAACTTTTATTCCTAATTCAAACAGCAAAATAACCATGCTTATTCAACTTCAATGTTAATAATTTTTAACCAAAGTCACATGACACGCCACACACAATCTAAAAGGCTTTTTCCCCTTTCTCCGTTGCTTGTGCAGGAAACTAAAGATGCGGTTAATAGGGAAGACCAGCAGAAATTCCTAGGAAGTGTTGATTTTCTTTCTCAGCATGGTCTGCCTACCTTGATTTCTGATATGGAAGCAGCTACAAAAGAAATTATCAAAGGGTGATGTTTCTTTTATTGCTTTGAAGGTTATTAATCTGTGATTTAGATATATAAGATGTAAAAATGTTTTATATATATAAAAATATATTTATTTTTTAATTCCATTAGATATAGCACAATCTTAATTGTTTATAGTTGAGGCTGGCTTTTAATCTTTTCTTGGCTAACTTCTGAATTCAGAAACCCTTCCAATTTTTTTCCAGTTTAACCGTATATACAGTTATTAAACACAATAAACTCGATGGAATTCAAAGTTCGGCAACATTAGGACATTCAGGCAACCCTTGAGCAGCCTTTGTAAAATTGTGTCATTAATCTAAAATTCACCAAGAAAGAATCGTGCCCCGCATAGCCTCTTGTGCATGTATGAATAGAGAGAGAAGTTAACCATAGCCCATAGGTTCTGATCATTGAGTTAGAACTTAAAAGTATTGGCTTCATTTATAGAATCTAGAGATACCCAAGACTATTTTTAAATGGGTTGTTGGTAATTTCAATGTGCAGAAAGCAGTTGAGTGGCTTATTCAACCATACAGCACTTCATGAAACTGCCATGCATATACTTAACAAATTCATGAGTATGGGGAGTCCACATTCCTGGCTAAAGTATATGTTGCCTGAGGATGTTATATCACATTCCACATCCTCCAGCAGTGGTGATCCGGTTCTTTCTGGTGTGACTGAATCTGAACAACTTATGGTCGAAGCACGGGCAGTGTTAATAAGGTATATCTTTTATGTTTTGGATGCATTGATTAGCTACAATTTCTAGAAACTAAATAAATCTCTGACAATTATATTGGTGAATTCCTTGCTTGTGCTGTGAGGGACGAGTTTTGCACACTACTTGACAATGCTGAGAATCATTACTGAAGGAAATCCTTTGTACATGAAGGTTTTATAGAAATTCTATACAGAATGATGTCATTTGCGGTGTAAATTTCGTGAACCAATCACATACAAGTCTTTTTAAGAATATGGTCCACGTTTATTTTTTTGCTTGCCTCATTTCATGAAGACACATCATTCTGTAAAGCAATTAATTATGTATAGATTTTTCAATGAATAGACAATATTCCTTATTTGAGATTAAACATGTTGACATCACCAACAAGGAGTTGAACCAGTGATGTTAGGTCCCGTTGGATCTCCAGGTATTGTATAAGGCCAAAAGTCAAGGTTTGAACCTTGAGATGATACTTGTTAGCAGGGACAGCCACACGCCCCAAAAGAGATTCGTTCCTTACTCATAGTGTGAGGGGATACTCTTGATTCACACAAAAATAGAAGAAAAAAACATGTTGACATCAAAGGATGGTAGTTACTGCTTCATTATTGAGTTTCACAAATATCTCAAATAACTTTCCTCCTTTTTTTTGCAGTGCTGAATTTGGGAGCATTGTAGAGATATCTCTGAAAGCGGTGGTAGATACACTAGTGGAGCTCGTGGCGGCCAGGTTTAAGGGAGGAAGTTTAACTACAGGCATGCCACTGGCAAGAGTGTTGCCTCAAGTTGCACAGATGTGTCCTTTGCTACCCGAAGAACCCAGCAAAAATCAGTTCATCAAAATCATTAGAAGTATACCAGAGGTTGAACTTTTTTTCACTCTCCTCTATGCAAATATGCCAAGTGCATAGTGATTAGGATCTATGTTTCAAAATTAAAGAAACCAAAAGCATTAAAAAAATTACATGGAAGGCTTGAGGCAACAATGTACAAAAGTTTAAACTAGGTTCAAAAGGATATTATAGGGTCTAGAAATGGTTAGCCTTCCTTCATCTTTTAGGGTCTGTTTGCGAGTTGAGTTTTAGAGAAGAAAGATTGGAAATGAAAGGCTTCAGAGCCATGAAATACACATATGAGATGGTTCGGATTCCTTTCATTTCCATTAATTTCCCTCCAAAAATCAACTCTCAAACGAACAGTATGACATTTCCCTTTTGGGGTAATTGGTGATGTATAATGCTCCTCCTTTTGTTTTAACTTGGCATTTTGGAGGAACCAAGTCTTTTATTTAGGACTATAGTTTGGTAGTTTTGATTTGTTGTCAATTTTCAATACTTTATACACTGGAAATGACCTTGTCATTTCATCCATTTATTTTATTCATGCAGTGCTTGTTATAAGTCTGGTTTTGTTTATAGGGAAAAAGTTTATAAAAGGGAAAAGTGTAAAATGATTTTTCCCTCCATTTGTTGTAATAATCACCAGAAGAATCAAAATGAAGAGAAAGCTAACCTTATCTGTTTGCCTAGAATACACAATTCTCTATTTTTTTCTTACGTATCAAGGCTAAATAAACTAGTATTTTACTAAAATATATTCTACAAAAAAATTAGTCACCCTATTGGTTATGTTTGAAAGTCTTGTTTTCAAGGGGAGGGAAAATAAATTATGGTTTTGGAAATTGTTTACATGTTGGGTGAAAGAAGGGGAAAGGTTATTCATGGTTCCCTCACTTGGGATTTTTTAGGAGACAAATATGTTAAAAGTACTTAAATGTCTTTAGTAAATTATAGTACATTGGCATCAATTTACTATTGTTAATTAGATTTTTAAAAGGAGAATAAAATAATATTATTGCATTAACATTATTGAGAGATTGAACTAGATTTGTCTTCTTTTCTCTCCCCTTTTTCTCCTCTTTGTCCTTTGATCTCTCTCCTCCCCTTCCCTCATAACTCTTATAACACAACCATAGAGTTTTGTTCACAAGTTAATTTTTTGAAGGGGAATGAGAATTTTGAGTCTTTTACAAATGAGAATGTTTAAGAGTCTTTTATAAATGAAATGTTTGAGAGTGTTTTGCAAACATATTTAAGGACTTGGAGACATTTCCTTCCATTACCATTTAAAAACTAGGTTTGTTTGTGAATTAATTTTTAAAGGATATTAGAAGGAAGGAAAGACCTTTTGAGTCATGAAATATACTTATGAAACAACTTTCAAGCATTTCGTTTACCTTCATTAATTATTTAAGGGAAAAGTGCATAAAACCCCTTACACTGTATGTCTTTTACAAGTAGTCATAATGAACTATTTTTTCTTCCTAATTACCCCTTAAACTTTATCAATTAGTGAAATTGGTCTCTATGTAAATATCTTGTTAAGTTATTAGTAGGCCAACAAGAAAATTGTTGCAATCACACTCACAATAGCAATAATACAACAATGCATGTTAACCATCATTGATATCTAGAGAAAACCTTCACCAAAATATAAAATTAATTGAGAAAAAATTAGAAGTAGATTTGAGAGTCATAAGTGATTAATACTATACTATATATATAATAAAATAAAATAATAATGATCTAACACTCGACTTTAAAAGAAAATGTATGACAAACAAATTCATTGTTAATAATTTAACTTTATCTTTATTTGATAACCAATTTCACTAACAATTAAAGTTTAAATAATAATTATGAAGAAAGAATAGTTCATTGTGATTTTTTTTTGCAAAATACATAAAATTAAGGGTATTTTTATACTTTTTCAAACTTTTAATTCCAACCGGCACAATATAATAAAATTTCTTACATGAACTAAAAGGGTAAATTGGGAATGTTTTATTCACACATCTAAAAATTGTAACTTTTCAATTGTACCATTGTTTCATTCCTAGGTTTTCTTTTTATTTGGGTTTATATATTTATATTATATATAGTGTCAACCTACATTATTATTATTATTATTATGAAGGGATAAATACTTGATTTTTATTTATGTTAATAATGTTGTCTAATTTTGTCAACTTTATATGGATTATTCTAATCTCTTGATTCCTCCTTTACTTTGAGGTTAGTATAAATAACTAAAAGACATTTTTTATACTAAACACTTACTAGATAAGTAATCAAATTGCAGTTTTTGGTTCTATAGATGTTGTATTCAAGTATTATTTAACTTAAATTTGTTGTCTTAGTTATATCATATCAAAAAAATATTGATCTTGCTTTTTAAACTATATAACTTTTAATGATAAATAGAATAATATATTTAGAATAGGAGTATTTTGATAATTATACCATCTATTTCTAGGAATATATATCATAAACAACTATGATTTCAAATTATTCACATGAATGCCAATAAAGATTATCAAAAAATATAAATGTAAATCAAACATATATTTTAATAGAAAGTATATTCACATACTCCAATACTAAGTTTTTAAAACTTACTTCACATATTAGTCATCAATTCTAGAGAAATCTAATAATTTAGGTTTATTCACTAATTCAAACAATTAGATTTCTTTATAATTAATGGTTAAGATGTAGAGTAAGTTTTTTGAGTATTTGAATTCCCTCCAAATTTAATATATCAGAAATGACATTGCTGATAATAACCAGGGGCGGACCTTGGAAGGGACAGGTGGGGGCAGCTGCCCCCTAGATTTTTTTTTTTAAAATTTTATTAAATACTTTGTTTTACGTTTTTTCTTCATGAACACATCTATTATTTTATAAAATGTGTCACTTCATATGTCACTTGTTGTGTTTGGTCAGAAAAAATACGTAATTATTAAACTTTTAAATTATAAAATGTGACATAAAGTTTTACACACTTTTTGGAGCAGATGTACTCTCTTTACCTACACAACAATGATGTCTTTAAGAATATACTAATTGGAACTCACATATTTCTTTAATTTATAGTTTGATAAATAAATATAATGCAACTTGTGTGGTTCTTTTAAAAATTAACATAATAGATCAAATTCTCTTACACATTTAAATGTTAACGTTGCTTATAATAACATAACTTCATTTAAGTTCATAATCATTTTACACTTAATGAAAGAAATTATTGTATGTATTAATAATATATATATCTTAATGATACTTATAAGTCATTTAATATTGATAATATATTTTTTTGTCGAAAATTTTTATTCATTGAGCATTGAAGATTAGTTTGAGATCGCAATGTCAACATTTTATTCTTGGTCTTTTTAGCCATTCAATTTTGAAAATTTTCTACAATATGTTGTTAGTCATATCTTGCATTACCAAGTAATTCATCTTATTTTACCTATTGTGGTTCAACTACTATATAAATATGATTTTCGGCAATAAAATTAACGAAACAAAATTACATAGTAACATAGAAGATTAATTTCTTGCTAACAACATAATGAATTATATTGAAAAAGAAATAGTTGAAAATTTTATCTCTGATCTCATCCTATATTTCTTTATATTTTCATTATTCAATTAATTTTAATTATAAATTATAATTAAATATTATTGCCTCTCCTAAAATTTTGATCAAGATTGGCCACTGATAATAACATTATTGGAAATGCGATTTGTAGGATTATAAATCTATACCCTGAAACAAAATCCATGTATCATATTTTCTTATCGAGCAGGTACGATATTGTGTGGCATTAAGAGCTGGTGTGCTTTATATATATATATATATAGTTACTGGAACAACGCGTTATTGTGATAAATGAGAACATTTAATATATATTATTGGATCTTGATAAAACAGCTAAGATTAAAATATACATGCACATGATTATCATGTGACCAATAACTAACTTTTAATCATAACCATTTATGATTAGTCATAAGACCCAGATTTATTGTTCTCACAATTTTTATATGAGAACTGTTTTCAACTTATATATATTATATTATATTATAGATAAATTACATCAAAAGCTCTTAAATTTTGCTGAATATAAGAACTTATTTTGAATTGTTTTTTTTTTTTGTAACAAACGGGATTAAGATGTTGTGAATTATTTATAGATGATTTATGAATATGAAATTATATTTTATTTCAACGTCTCCTTCTAATCTAATATATTAACGTTTAAGTTTTAATCAATATAAGAATAATTTAAGGAGAAATATAATAAAGGAAAAAGTAGTCAAGCTTTAAATAAGCAATATGAGTTCCTAAATAGTAAGTGATAATCATATAACTCGAAATAATTAATTTATTACTCATAGATTGAATGATAGCCTAGTTAACAATAAAATGAGTTATGAGTCAACCTCAAAGTTTAGATTTGACTCATTTGAATAATTAAGTAAGTTCAAGCTACCTTCTTTTTTCCATGGTTGATCATGAACTTTAAGTATTTGGCTCAAGTAGATTCATTTGCACTGTTTGGAAGAATTTGTTTAGGCTTTGTTTGGTAGTGGAGTTCTGGAAGGGAAGGGAAAGAAAGGGATACCTTTGGAAAGCCTTATCATTGTTTGGGAGTTGGATCAAGGAGAGAGAGGAAGTTTTTGGGGGTTTCTCAAACCCTCCAAAACCCTCCATGTGTCTATTTTTAAAGTTCTCTAATATGATGATTTTTTTAGATAAAATGTCAAAATAACTAAATATGTTTAGTAATAATATATAATTACATATTATTGTCTATTTCTCATTGTTAATTACATTTTAATGGAAAATAAAAATATTCTTACATTATCATTAGTTTAATATAAATTTCATACACCCAAACAATGGAGAGAATTTCATTCATCTTCCCTTCCTCCCCTTTCTTGACCCTTTGATATCCGTCATTTCCTTTCCCTCCTAACTTTCAAATAAAACCTTAGACTTTGTTTGGGAGTATGCTTTTGGATGGGAATGAAAATGAAGAGATGATTTTGGAAAGTCTTCCTCTTGTTTGGGAGTTGGATGAAGAAGAGGTGAATGTTTCGGAGGGTTTCTTAAACTCTCTAAAACCCTTTATGTGTCTATTTTTAAAGTTCTTTCAATTTGAGGTTTTTGGGAGATAAAATATCAAAACAACTAAATATTTTTGGTAATATTATATAATTATACATTATTGTCCATTTCTCATTGTTAATTATATTTTTAAAGGAAAAATAAAAAATATTATTACATTATCATTATTTTACTCTCCCTCTTCTAAGTTTTACACTCTCAAACAAGGGGAGAATTTCCTTATTTTTCTCTCTCATTCCTAACCCTTTCATCTCTCTCATTTCCTTTATCTCATAACTCCCAAGCAAAGCCTCAATATTTATTTGGGGTAGTATATATTCCCTATTAATCAGTCATGTACATATATCAGTGATAATGCTCTATAATTAGTTAAAGTTTAGATCATCTTCATTTTTTAAGGCTATGTTTGGGAATTAGGAGGAAAATGAAAAGAGAGTGATCAAAGGGTTAGGAAGGGCGAGGAAGGAAATGGGAAATAAAAGAAATCTTCATCCTTGTTTGGGAGTATAAAATTTAGACGAGGGAGGGTAAACCAATGATAATGTAAGAGTATTTTTTATTTTTCCTTTAAAAATGTAATTAACAATGAGAAATGAGCAATAATGTATAATTATATAATATTACTAAAAATATTTAGCTATTTTGACATTTTATCTTGAACAAACCCCAAATTGGGATAACTTTAAAATACGCAAATGAAGGGTTTTGGAGGATTTGAGAAGTCCTACACAACTTTCCCCTCTCATTCATCCAATTCCCAAACAAGGGAAATGCTTTCTACAGTCACCCATTCCTTTCTCTTTCCCTCTAAAATCTCACTCCCAAAGAAAACATAAGTCAATAAAGAAACTCTCAACCGAAGAAGAAAATGAGATAATTTCAACCCCATAAATTATATTTAATAACAAACCATTGTTTTGACTATATATTTTGTGATCTTCATATACTTCTAGTTTTTGTACATGCTTCCTCCATACAATACTTATTTACATTTATAAATAACAAACAGCTTATAACAACTAACAAAAACAGTTTACAATCTTCATAAGAAAATATTTAACCTTAGTAACCTTACCATTTAAGTTTAAAAAATAATATATTTTTTATTTACCTACAAAAAACACTTTATTCATTGCTTTTATTTCTTGTTGTTTTAGGTTTTTATTCTATTCTTCTGAAAACTATTATTTTGCAATTTTAATCCTTTGGTTAAACTTTTATTCTCATTCTATCATCATTAAACAGTTATACATATCACCACATCATTAATCTATTCTATTTTAGAAAACAAATATGACTATTGTAATAAAAAAATTAATTTTTTTGGGTAACTATCCAATGTTATTACTCAATTAGTTAAGAAATAATTCATCTTAATAAATATCATTTTTCCAAGAATTAAACTTCTAGTATGATACATGAAAAATCGAATGACGTAGTTTTCACTAACTTCTCGTTGGTACATTTATTATAGGTACATATATATTATTCCATAATAAATGTCACTTCATTAATCATTAACTTGTGAGTGGTTATTAATATATATATATATATATATATATATTTAAGATAATTGTATGCATGAGTATTAACCCAAGCAAATAGTCATTGATTGAGTTTGGAGTCCATAAAAGAGCCCAACTAAGCCTAGCACACGCTTCTCTCCGATATTCCATTTTTACCCCTTCTTTCTTTCTCTCTCTCTCTGCTTCAACCAAAGCAACCTACCATGGCGGCACGAAACAACGCCGAAGTTATGCTGTTAGAATATACATCACCTTCTCATTATCAACAACCAAATGCTGATATCATCGACGCATTACCTTACATCGACGACGATTATGGCGATCCTAGGGTTAAGTATGACGTTGATCGTCTCATCGAAGAAGAAATGCGCCAAAGCACCAAGAAACCCGCTGATTTTCTCAAAGATCTTCCTCCTCTTCCAAACTTTAATTTTCAGGTTTTTCTTCTTTCCTTACCGTAAATGTTGATTTCAGGTTTATTCATGTTTTTTTGATAAATAGGTTAATTAACTTTGCAATTAGTTCTTCTATGTTTTCTAATGTAATTGTTGTTTAATTTTTAGTAGTGGTTAATGCACAGTATAATGCATTATTCTGTTGAGATGCATTAAACGGGTTTGATAGACATGGTGAAGTGAGTAGCTATGAAGCATGGACAGTTCAAAATAGTTGTCTCTGTGTGGACATGTGTTATGACACTTTCAGATACTTCTAAGTTATAACTGTAATTTGCAATTTTTATGTGTACTTTTTAAATTCATTATAGATGGAAATATTAGAATAATTAGATAAATATTAGCATTACATTAGGTTTACAATGATCCATACTAGATTGTAAAACATTGATGTTAATATTATGCTAATTTCATAGCTGGCATATATCCTATATATATTTTTACTGGCACTGTTGCTTGCCTTTTGACTTGGGAGATCATGATTTCAAATCCTAGAAACAATCTCTTCATTTGCGAGGGTAAGGCTGTGTACATCTTACCCTCCCTAGACCCCACTAGATGGGAGCCTAGTGCATTGGGCCGTCCGTTATCCCTGTGTCTTTGTGGTAACCATGCTTGTTAGGTGAGTAGAAAACAGGATTGGTGAAGAATGTCTTGCAAGTTCATATCTTAGTTGTGTTTTGCACTCTGAATTCCAGGACTACCCAATGATTGCTCGGGAGCATGAGCGTGTAAGAGCTGGGAGGCCTCCTGTTTCGCTTGATAGGTCACGATATGAGTTAGAAATGCCACCGGTGAACAAAAGGAATGATGAAACTGCTTGGAAGCAAGCTGTACAGAGAGCGCAACGCCTGCTACAATATCAGATCATGAGGTATGCGCTTGTGCGATGTTAGTTAGGACACATTTGGGTAATCAACTTAAGTGCTTATTCAATAAGAATTTCCAAATAAGTTGAAAATAGTTTATGGAAGGTCATAAGCTATTTTCATAAGCCTAAATAATCTCTTTTAAACTTCTTCCAAACACCCCCTTAGCCTATTGTCTCAAGTTTAAGATTGTCACTAGGGGATTTTTATGTTGTTCCTAAGTGTCAAATCAATTGTGCAATTCATATGGAAGAAGGATTCTACAATACATATCCATAAGGGATAACCTTACCCGACCCCCTAGTGATGCAACATAAAGTAACTATTTTTATAACTAAGTTAACCATACTTTATTCAAATCACCTAGGAGTGCCGTAGTGTTGCCTCATTTAGAAACATCACAAGCACATAGTTTGTGGCACAAGATTACGAGGCTGAACTGCTGCTCAGTTTATGCTATTATCATGATTCATCCTATTTTCAAGCATAAATGCCTTTCCTTACATTGAGCATATAGTGTGTTCTAACACTTTATGATGGATTGTCCATGTTTATCTTAAGCCAGCTTTATCATGCAGCATGACATTAAATGTTTAAACAAACATTTTAAGAATTAGACTGTTAAAAGCTTTTTGCTTATATATATATATCTCTTCCAGAATCCACACCATTTTCAGTGTTTACATCTTCAAATGATTTACCTGGTCGATCTGCAGGATGGAAAATTTGGATTTGTCATTGAAATATGGTCCTGATGCTTGGAAGCAGCACAACCAACGATTGGAAGTATACTTGTCAAGGTATGTTGATGAAATTGTTGTGTTTTAGGTATAGGATCTATAGATTATGTTTTAAATAAAAAGTTGAAAACCTGCCTTGGATCCATATGACTGGCAAAGAGGATATTTTTTCATGTCCAATTTATATTTCTTGCCTCCTATGTACAGCTTAAGTTTTTGGGTTGATTTGGTTCTTGAATAACATTCTATCTAAATGAATACTTTGTTAGTAAAGATGGTACCTGAGGCAGGCAGTGTCAAATGTGCATCAGACATTTCCCCCCAAGTTTTTAAGTATTGGATATTCAATTTTGAATAGGCTCCCTCCATATTCAGACTTGTATCACTTAACCCCCTCAACCTTGATTTATGTTGACTTCTCAGTTAACTTAATTATTCATTAATTTTTATTCGCACCCCCATATGGGCTATGATAGTATGGTTTAAGTGTTCAACACCTGCTCCACCTGCCCCTTTCGACTTTTTTTAATCACCAAACCCCATTATAATAGTTGTGGATGATAGCATCTGTGCGGCAGTTGTTATGCACGTAAATGATGAAGAGATTGGATATGCTTTCACTGACCCACAGACATTGAGACAAAGTGCAATATAGGGAATGCATAAGTGTGTACACAAACATCTGTTGGTAGCTTGATTAATGTAAAGGTTTAAAGGACATGTTTGCTATCACCATATAAGACCAACTTTTAAACATAGACCAAACTAAGGGGGTACGTGAAGGGGTAAAACTGTATGGAGGTAGGTTGAGAAATTGTTGACTCCAGTTAAATTTAGAACAATTGTAAATCCTCCTAATTACAAGATTAAGAAAGTTTTGAATTTTTTATATTCCCAAAACAATGGTTCAGTTACTTTTTCGTTCAATACTTTATTTAGTACAAGGAAGGTTTTTAGGATGATGCATTAGTAGGATATAGCAAAACTCAAGTTAACTGAAAACCTAACATTTTCAAATTCAACCAAAGTTAAAGTTGGTTAAATGTTGAAAAAATGGGTGGGGTTAGTTGAGAAATGATGAAATTACCCGAGTGTTATCTCTTATCTGTAATTTATCCTTTTCCTTTCATTCATATTGATTAACTGTTATTCTCTTTTAAATGACTTGGTCATCATCTTTCTTCGTTAAGTTTAGTTTGGACCTGAGTTCTTTAGATTTGTGTCTTACTAGTCAGTATATAGGTTCATCTCACTTATCATAGCAAATAGATGAAGATGTTGCTTTAACAAGATAAGACCCGGTCTTTGCCTGCATATTTCATGTTTGGTATGGTCTTGGTTACACTTGTGTTATCTATTTTCAGAATGCAGAAATTAGCTCAGGAACAAAATGAAAAGATCGAAAAAGTAAACCGTGAAAGGAAATATCATCAGGTAATATATGACTTTCTTGTCAACCCCTCTCTGTTATTTGTCAAAGCTCTGTTAACCAATTACTCACAAAGCTAATTTCCACTATTGTCAGCAAAATACGGCGTATGAGCTTAATGCTTTGTCCATGCAATGGACGGAGCTCTGTCAGAAAAATATTGACATCCAAGCGGCGTGTGCTTCGCTTGAAGCTCAGTTAACAGGACTGAAAGTTGAAGCAGCAGAAAGGTGATTGCTCTGTGTAAATTTTGTTTTTCTCGCCTGATTTCATCTACTATTGGCGTTAATCAGTACTTTTTTCTGTACAGGGGTTGGAACTTGGAAGCTATCACAGAAAATGGCCAATGATAAATTCTGAATTGGGAGATTCGGACGTTCTTATCTAGTTTTGTATCGGTAATGAATTTGTTCAACTCAAAAGTCCTGACTTCAATTTCTACCCTACTTCTCAATGTTTTGTTTAGTTAATATCATGAAAATTTACCCATTAGCTCATCCAAAAAGAGTGTAAACTGGTTGAAGGAAAATGTACAAATTTTGCATCCAACTAAAATGTCAATTCCAATTCAATCCCGAAAATACTACTTGATCGGCAGTTTTCCTATCCTTCGTTATTATTGGTTATTCTTGTTCGATTAGGTATCAGCTTTACATTTTAAATCTTAAATTTACAACACTAACCTGAATGTGTTGCATGGTGACCCTGGAGTCTTGTAACACAGACAAGACCGGAAAGTTTGAAACAACCAGTGGGTTTCACTTAGTATTGAGGTTTAATAAAGCCAAAACTTTAGCTATCAACCTACTTACGTCCCAAAGACTTATAGCAAAAATCTGGGACCTTGTACTGAATCTTATAGCAAAACAATTAAAGAACAGAGATATGTCTTCTATACTGAATCCTTTGTTTGTAATTATGTGGCGTGGATCTTATTTAGTGGGTCAAAGAATATGATATCGAGCCCTAGCTTATTCATTTTTTTATGCTTTTCGCACAACCGTGTTCTACTAAAATTGTTATTCCGTACATTAGTTTTTTAATGCAATTATGTCAATTGTCATTTTGAAAAGAGTTTTATTATTTTACGTTCTCAGGCCAAGTTTTAAAAATCTGAAGATACATTTTATAGAAAAGGGTGATTTTAAGTAAATAAAAAACTTTTATGTACATAATAAAAGACTTTTTTGTACATAATAATAGACTTATCTTTTTTTTGGGTACATAATAAAAGGCTTATCTGTTTTGGTATAATTAAGAGTACCTTTCATCTAATGGATAAAGATTAATATCTTTAGAGTGTGTGGTTGTCCATCTTTATAAGATTGCTATTAGAAATTAAACATTTAACATTTGGTTTAGTACTTTTTTAATGATTGACCATTTTAACAAATGTCGCTCTTAGGTATTGAATCTACAACCTTTTGATCATTCTGGGGATGTAGCAGAATTTTATACCACTTGGTCAATGTTTTGTTGGTTGTGTATTTTTTGTTCGAAATCTTAAGGCTGATATAAGTTACATAATTTAAGGAAATGTATAATAATTATGATAAAAAATTTACAATCTTCATAAGTAGTTAACATTTTTATACAATCATAAATTTAGTAAAATCCTAAAATCTATAATAATTTTAAAACTATACAACTTACAAAAGTTATATTTGTAAGGTAGAAAAGTATGATAAATGTGCAACACATAGAGATCAAACCATATATATTTAAATATAATTTTCAACTATACATTTATGTGTTACACTAATTTTTTAATTCATAAATATTTTTAGATATTTAGTTCTTATGCTTTATTCATTGTCAACTTTGGAGAGGAAAATGAGGTCATATAGCACGAAGAAGTCAAATCACACTTGATGTTAGGACTAGAATTTTTAATTTATAGGTATTAAATGACAAATACTCTTTTTTCTATATACACTAAAAAATCATTTTAAAGGAACAAGTCCCTTGTCCCACTCCTGCTCAAATCTACCCACATTTCTTCTGAAATTCTAAGCTCAATCCCCACCAATCGTTATTGTGTTGAATCCAACGCACCAGTCACCAACTACAAGTGACTTTGCCTCCAACTTCGTGAGTCTTGTTGCGGGTGAATCTCAATTTTGCTAATGACAAGATACATTACTAGAAGAAGAGGATGATGATTTTTTTTCATTAAGAAAATTAAAAGATTTGTAGTACTCGTAGAATAATACATAGTTCAAAACATATTTTTTCTAAGTGTGTACATTCATAATATCCAACCAAAGCCAGAGTAAATCAAACATATGCTTATTGCCTAGTGTTTTAATATGACTATTATACTTCTTCTATGAAAGAGGTTTAGTCAAAGGATCATCAATATTATCATTAGCATGTGTTTTGCATATTTTCATGTCTCATCTATCAATTATCTATTGAATGGGATGATATGTTTGGACGTTGATGGTATCTTCGTTCCTTAGCTTGAGCAATGGCTCAATTGTGGTCACAATTAGAGATGGCAAAACGGGCCGCCCGACCCGTTTCGCCCGTGTCCGCAAATGCTCGTAATATTTTAAAAGGGCACAAACATACCCGCATTATTTTAGTGGACAAAATGGCATGCCCTGTCCGTTTTAAAACGGGTATACGGGCATCCCACGGGCATTGATAATAAATATAAAAAGAAAATTCTAATACAATAAAATAGAAAAATAAATAAATAAAGTATTTGGACAATTTTTTTTAAAAAAAACTGATCTTTTATATGAAGTTGAACAAAATATACCACATTACAACTTTTTTAAGACAATAAATCACATTACATCATAATTTACTTAAAAATTTCTTCATTATTTTATTACATCAAGCCCGCGGGGTGCCCGCATTGCCCAATAGAAATGTCTGCGGGCATTGCGGGCAAACGGGCTGGGCGAAACGGGCAAAAAAGCAAATTTTGTATGCCATAACCGCAAAAATTTGTAGGCTATGCGGCCCGGCCCGTGGGCTTAGCCCATTTTGCCATCTATAGTTACAATATTGCCTCATTGGGTCCACAATGCTAGGAACAACACTGAGTTCCAAAATGAACTTCATTTTCAAAATTGTTCCTTTGGATGCATTTGAAGCACCAATTTACTCAACTTTTATTGTGCAATCAACAATTGTTTCTTGCTTTGAACTCTTCCACCTTACACCGCGACCATTTAAATAGAACATGTAACTCGTTTGCGATTGTGAATCATCTTTATCAGTTTGGAAGCTAACATCAATGTAGTCTAGTATACTTAGCTCGTCTTCCCCTCCATATACCAAAAATGTGTCCTTAGTCATACTCAAGTACTTAAGGATGTTCTTCAGAGCAGTTCAGTGACCGTCACTTGGATCAGACTAGTATCTAATCATCACACTTAATGCATATGAGGCATCTAATCGAGTTCATAATATAACATACATGGTAGATCCAATTGGTGAAGCATATGGAATCTTATTCACACAATTTATTTCTACTTATTGGAAGGAGTCTAAGCCTTCGAAAGGTTTATGCCATATGATATAATCAAAGATCATTTATTAAAATCTTGCATGTTGAACTATTTCAATACTATATCGATGTATGTGCTTTGACTTAGAGTAAACAAGATCTTTAATCTATTTTTATAGATCCTAATGCCCAATATGTAGAGAGTTTCACCTGAGTCTTTCATAGACAAAAACATTTTCCTAATGTGAAGAGTAGGAATGTTATTTCTTATGAGAAGTTATTTCATCCACATACAGAACATGAAATACGATTATGCAGTCACTAACCCTTTTGTAGATGCAAGGTTCATCTTCATATTTTATAAAACCAAATTTTTTAATAGCTTCACCAAAATGAAGACTCCAACTTGTAGAAGCCTCCTTTGGTCCGTAACTGGATCCATCAAGTTTACATATCATATTGGTACTAATAGAATCGATAAAACCTCTAGTTTGTGTCATGTATACATCACCAATAAGATTTCCATTAAGGAAATTCGTCTTAATATCCATTTTCCAAATTTTATAATCACACTATGCTACTATATCAAACAATATCCTCACAGGTTTAAGCATAACAAGAATGGAAAACGTTTCATCATAGTCTACACCATGAACTTGCTTAAAACCTTTTACCATCGGTTGTGCCTTAAATGTATTTACTTTACCTTCTATGTTAGTCTTCTTTTTGAAGATCCACTTGCACCCAATAGACTTTACCCCCATTAGGTGGTTCAATAAATGTCCATACCTTACTTGTGTACATGTGATCCATTTCAGATCTCATGACTTTCAATCATTTCTCATACTCTGTACTTGAATTGCCTCATGTTAAGTCGTTGACTCATTTGATTCATTAACATTACATCTCCTTCCTAAGTCATGAGAAAACTGAGTTTACCATGTGAGGAACACACTATATATGACGTACGCAAGATTTGTGCCACATGAACTTGAGGTGTCACAACTGCTTGTGTCTCTTGATCCTTTTCTAAGTGAAACTTTGTGGCCACTTGGTGGTTCTTGAATTGCTTCAAGTTATACTTTCTTCCCAATGATTCCTTTAGAGGTAAACTCTCTTTCCAAGAATACATTAGTGCTAGCAACAAACACTTTTCCTTCGACAAGATTGTAGAAATGACAACCTTTAGTTTCCTTCGGGTAAACCACAAAGAGGGTTTATCTAATTTAGGCCTAAGCTTATCCGAAACTTCACATTTCACACAAGCCTCACAACCCAAATCTTTGTAAAAGACATACTAGGTTGTTTCCTAATACATGTATAATATGGTGTCTTTATACAAGCACGGGATGGAACTCAATTTAGTGTGAAAAGCTGATGTTATTTTAACGATTTAGATAAGGAAGTGCATTTTGGAACTAAGTGTTGTTCCTAGCATTGTGGATAAAACAATCAAGGCATAGAAAATTTCCTTGATTCATGCTTGTGTCATAAGAAATTAGTTCACTACGCCAATTATTTTAATTAACAATGGTCATACAACAACACAATTTTGAATGACGCTGTTAAAAACGAGGCAGAAGAACATCAACAACACATACTAAAGCAAGCATTGTCAATGTGTGTAACTTCAACATCGTATTCTTGGCACATCGTTGTTGAACATCAGTAACGTTAACGCTAGCTTGAATGAGTTATTTTTAACAACGTATTTGATAGAAAACGTTGTTAATGTTAACCAATTCCACAACGCATAAATAAGAAAGCGTTGTTGCAGATGACACAATAACAACATTTTCTTAATTATGCGTTGATGATGTTATACGACTTTTTAAGTGTCAGCGATATTAATGGTTGAGTGGTTATACGTCTCTTCATTTGTTGAAATATTAATGGTTGAGTGGTTATGCGTCTCTTTGTTTGTTGAAATATTAATGGTTGCTCATATATAAATATTGTAGTTCATTTCATGTTCTATTTCATCAGTAAGAATATGTGTTTCTATAGGAGTATGTTCATGAAGATAGGAGAAAGAAAATACAAAGTAACCAAAAAGAGAGCAGACAACAGATCTCAACAACTTGAAGTGTTAAAACTATTATTTTTTTTCTGTTTCATAATCATGTCAATGAGGTCTCTAACATCTTTTGATTTTCCAAAAGGGCCCAGATTTATGAAGGAAAGTAGTTGTTATACAAGATTTGTGTGAGATGAAGAATTAATTTATAAATTACTTAGTTCATTAATTTTCTTCATTTGATCAGTTTATTATTTTCCTTCATTGAAATCTTGTCAAGGAGGTCTTTAACATCTTTTGATTTTAAAAAATGACTCAGATTTCAGAAGGAAAGTGGCTATTATATAAGATTTGCATGAGATCAAGAATTAATTTCCAAATCATTTAGTTCATTGATTTTCTTCATTCGGTTCATTGTAATCTACCAAATCATTTAGGTCATTAATTTTCTTCATTCGGTTCATTGTAATTGGTTCATTGTAATCTACCAAATCATTTAGTTCATTAATTTGCTTCATTCGATTCATTGTAATCTACCAAATCATTTACTTCATTATAATGTATTTTGCCTCTTTGAATAAATAATGAACAATTATTTTGGATGTTATTTATTTGAATGATTGTTTTCTTTAATATTTTTGCAGTTTCATATTAATAAATAAATTAACAAAACTTAATAAACACAAAAAATAAGTTAACAATACTTAATGTTTAATATTTTTGCAATTTCATATTAATAAACACAATAATATGGTAATTTATTTCATGACAACTTTATGTTAATTGACGTATTTTCAGGTTGTATATATTTTGATCTGTAATCAAGGTGAAGATTGTTGGGGATGTTTGAAATATGTTATTGTATGAAGTCCCACATTACTTAGCATTAGAATATAGTATAATATCAATGCTATATATTGGACAAAGATCTCTTGTTATAATGTGCACCATATATAAGCACCAAATAGAAACACCCCATGGGCAAGTGGGCCAATGGGTGTGCTAGGGTTTGTAACTCTTATTCTCTAATAATATATTGGTAGCCGCTTAGTGCTCCCGGGGATGTAGGCACAATTGGCCAAACCCCGTTAACAAATTCTTTTGTTTCTTCTCTTCTATTTATTCTATGCACATTATTTGATTGATTGTGGCCAACGCTGCGCAACGATCACTTCCGCTGCACCAACAATTGGTAGATGACTCTTAACCTATACAGTAGATAATCGCCAAAGATGGTGAATGTGTGATGGCTAGACAAGGTGCATCAAAGGTAATGGCAAGGATAGAGTAGATGAGTTGAAGGAGAAAGAAGCATCGCGGAACTGTGGTGTGGGTGATGTATGTGTTGATCCAGAACCCCATAAGTTCATGTATTGGGTTAGGATCAATGTGGAGATAGAGACAGAGGTGTTGAGTTAGACACTGATAATATCTTTCTAGATGTTGAGAGAATGTTCTCATTGGAGATGAGAAAGAGAATATCGTAATGGTGTGTGTGAGACGTCATAGTGAAAGATATTAATTGTTAGCAGATCCATAAAAGCACAAGGGCGATGGCTGACTTTGATGTAGGGTGTGACATGAGCATTGGCTTTGATGCAAGTTGTAACACGAGCATTGGTAGAGATGCAGAGGTGTGAAATAGGCATTAGCTTGGATGCAAGGATGTGACACATACATTAGTTAGAATTGACGCAGGGTGTGTGCTGTAGGTATACTCCTTATGGTGGAGTATGATAGTTCTTTTGCACTAGGATTGTCGGAGTAGACAATGGTGGTAGCGGTTGAGGCTTTCCAAGGAAGCTCCAAGATTCAGTTTGACTGACTATTGAAGAGGACGATTGTTGGTGAAATTTTATGTAGAGGTTCCAATATATCGAAAGACTTCCTAGCAATAGGTGGCTAGGCGGCGTGTTCCATTTGATGGCGGTACGAGAACTTGCAATACACGTTTGGAGAGCTAGGCTCTTGGTAACATCGTCAAGGATACTCATAAGGTTTATGCTGAAGGGAAGCAAACTCTTATGTGGAAGAATTGTTAAAGAGAATTAGACATTGAGAAAGGTGGAGCTAGATATTCGCTAAGGTGGAGATTCTTGTGTAGAGTTCCAAAATGAGCGAGATATTCGTCTATTTCAATCAAGGTGAAGATTGTTGAGAATGCTTGAAATATATTATTGGATTAGTCCCACATTGTCTAGTATTGGAATAGAGTAGAGTAACCAATGTTATATATTGGACTCAAGTTCCTTGTTATAATGTGCACCAAATATAAGTACCAAATAGAAACACCCCATGGGCAGGTGGGCCCATGGGTGTGCTAAGGTTTGTAATCCTTATTCTCTAATAATTTCTTGGTAGCCGCTCAACGATCCTGGGGACGTAGGCACAATTGGCCGAACCCCATTAGCAAATTCTCTTGTTTCTTCTCTTCTATTTATTCTATGCACATTATTTGATTGCTTGTGGCCAACACTACGCAACGATCGCTTCCGCTGCACCAATAAATAGAAAATTTTAATTTAATAGCGCATAATTAAAAATACGCTATTAATTTGGAAAATGACTTCAATTTAACAGCGCATAATTAAGATAATGCTGTCAATTAGATTCTATTCAACAACGCATCAATCAGGAAGCATCGTTGATGTATTCATGAAAATGAGTAATAAACAATTGGATTTACAACAACAACGCAACCCTTAATAAGCGTCGTTGAAGAGGTCAATACAACAACACTACCATTAATATGCGTTGTTGAAGAGATCTTATTAAAAAAACACTATCTGCAACAAGCGTTGTTGAATTGTTACTATAGTTTAAATATCTAAAAGATGAATCAGTTCCCTCTACGCTCACAAACTTAATCGAAAAGAAAACTCAGACTCTCAACAAACCCTCATACTCTCATAAACCCTAATACTCTAAAAAACCTCAAAAAACTTCATCAATGACTTCCCAAAGTGAAGATCATGGTTCTCACAGTGGTGACGAAGCTACACTGACTCCACAAGACAAGCAAATCGATGCTAAAAAACGAACTCCACGTGGAATGACTTCCATGAAGAATGTCATTCGGGCAAGAAGTAAGGATGTGAAGATAGAAGTTCAATGGAACTCAAAATGACAACCATTAAACTTGAAGGGTGGCAACTCATTGGTAAGCTACATTGTGGTTAGGCAGAATGTGAAGCTAACATTCAACAAATGGGATGATGTAGGGAATGTCGTGAAGGAGCGTTTTGAAATGAAATAAAAGTAAGATTATTTTTCAGTTTTTGTGTTTTCATGCAATATATGAATATGTGTTTTCATGCAATGAACGTATATGTGTTTTCATGGAATGTACATATATGCATGTGTTTGTATGCAATATAATTAATGTACATGTGTTTTTATTTCAGTCAACTTTTGATATTGGTGAGGAGCATAAGGATTATATCCTTAAATCGACTAGCAAGGCTCTCCGACAATTCTGAACTGATGCCGGAAAATTATTCACAGATGCTGATGACAATGTCAACCTAAAACCTCCAATGAAATATACAAATGTCGTTGAAGAAGAGGATTGAAAGACTTTTGTCACCATACGCACACAAGACGTGTCTAATTGTTGATGTTAATGTTATTTGTTTTTTCAGAAATTAAGTAATGAAAACGCAAAAGGACATCTAAGCCTTTGAAAACCGCAGTAGGGTATCTAAGCTTTTGCAGAGATTGTAGCTTAGGGAATTTAATTAATGTCCAATGTAATGTATATGATTTGGTGTATGTAATATATGTTTATGTAACATTAAAGTGTAATTAATGTTCAGTATATAATTCAGTTGAAATTCAGTTGTGTTCATATAGTTGTAATTTGATGTTTATGTAATAGTTTGTTGTTTTGTTCTGTTTCTGTATGCATTCAAGTTATTTTCTATTGTGCTTAATTTTGTAGAATTAGGAATAATGGCTTTCAACAACACTTTTTTTATGAATACACTGTTCTTGTACCTATACAACAGCGTTTTTTTAACAATGCGTTGTTGATTATGTTTAATTCAACAGTGCATTCGTAGAAAAGCGTTGTTGAATACTTACCTTCTTTATATTTAAATGAGGAGTTCTTCCATAATGCTATATGTAGGTGGCACTTTTGATTAGGTATCATTGACAGAACTATCTTTATTATGCGCTGTTGAAGATACTATGAGATCCTAAAAAATTAAATTGTTCTCGCATTCTCACACATTCAGCAATCCCAACACTCTTTTACTCAGCGACGAAACTCAGTACTCTCAAAATCGACCTCGAAAATCATTCAACCTCATCATCATTTAACATCGAATTTCGAATATCATTCACTCATTCAACACAAAAGTCCTTCTTCACCGATTTCAAAAATCCTTCTTCACCGATTTCGAAAATCCTTCACTCGTTTAACCTCAAAATCACCAACCATGCATTCAACACCGAATTGAAAGTGAGTTTTCCTTATATTTAGCTTGAAAGTGAGTTTTCCTTCACCAATTTGCCTTTTTAATTACATTATATTTAGCTTGTATTGAATTATAAATATTTTCCTTATAAATGAGTGAACGTGATTTCACTCATTTAGCTTACATAATAATGTATTTGATCTGCTTGGTGAGATGAACTCCAAGCTTTAACTTTAGGGATTTCTTCTCATTATATTTTTTTGTTAATAGAAAATGGATCGAAAATGAATGAGTATCAATTGATTGACGAATGAGTGTCAAGAAGGAGTGAAATCATTTGTTAGGTTTGCAATTGAGAATGTTGAAAACCCTAATAGAATTGTATGTCCTTGCTTAAGATGTTGTTACTCAAACCGAATTACTCCAAATGAGTTAAAAGTTCATTTAGTGTGTCACGGTATTGATCAAAGTTACACATGTTGGACAAGACATGATGAGAAGAGAGACGTGGTGGATTGTGATGATCAGATGCATATGAAAGACAACTACACAATGCATATGAAGACGACCGTTTCATGTTGAAGATACTATGAGATCCTAAAAAATTAAATTGTTCTCGCATTCTCACACATTCAGCAATCCCAACACTCTTTTACTCAGCGACGAAACTCAGTACTCTCAAAATCGACCTCGAAAATCATTCAACCTCATCATCATTTAACATCGAATTTCGAATATCATTCACTCATTCAACACAAAAGTCCTTCTTCACCGATTTCAAAAATCCTTCTTCACCGATTTCGAAAATCCTTCACTCGTTTAACCTCAAAATCACCAACCATGCATTCAACACCGAATTGAAAGTGAGTTTTCCTTATATTTAGCTTGAAAGTGAGTTTTCCTTCACCAATTTGCCTTTTTAATTACATTATATTTAGCTTGTATTGAATTATAAATATTTTCCTTATAAATGAGTGAACGTGATTTCACTCATTTAGCTTACATAATAATGTATTTGATCTGCTTGGTGAGATGAACTCCAAGCTTTAACTTTAGGGATTTCTTCTCATTATATTTTTTTGTTAATAGAAAATGGATCGAAAATGAATGAGTATCAATTGATTGACGAATGAGTGTCAAGAAGGAGTGAAATCATTTGTTAGGTTTGCAATTGAGAATGTTGAAAACCCTAATAGAATTGTATGTCCTTGCTTAAGATGTTGTTACTCAAACCGAATTACTCCAAATGAGTTAAAAGTTCATTTAGTGTGTCACGGTATTGATCAAAGTTACACATGTTGGACAAGACATGATGAGAAGAGAGACGTGGTGGATTGTGATGATCAGATGCATATGAAAGACAACTACACAATGCATATGAAGACGACCGTTTCAAGGAAATGACAAACATTATCGAAGAGGATCTTCAGGATTGTCCTGAGATGTTTCAGCGGTTGATAAGTGATGCTGAGAAACCATTATATGATGGTTGTACTAAATTCACAAGATTGGCATTAATGTCAAGGTTGTATAAGTTGAAATCTGTTAATGGATAGACTGGTAAGAGTTTCCTCGACTTGCTTGCACTTTTGAAGGAGATGTTGCCGAAAGATAATGTGCTCCATTCTCGAACTTATGATACAAAACAAATGATATGCTCCAATGGCATGGACTACACTAGGATACATGCTTGTGAAAATGATTGCATCTTATTTTTTTAATGAGTATGCTTCATTAATGTTTTGTCCTAAATGTAATGCATCACAATATAAGAAGGAAGATTCAATTCCCAAAATGGTTGGATGATATTTTTCCATCAAAGCAAGATTCAAGCGTATGTTTAACAATGCCAAAGATACAAAGAAGTTGATATGACATGATTGATCGAGGCCGTACCCGATACAAATAATATAACAATTAAAACTGCAGTACTAGGAAGTGACTCCTAGGTCATTTCCCAAGGATTATCTTTCAAGCAAAGCTTCAAACACCTTATACTCACACACACACAAGGGGGTTTTTGTTGTTGGATAGTATGAACATAAATCAAATTCAGAAACAATAGTTAAGCAATGTAATAAAATGGCTAAATCCCTTTCGTTTGTTTGTTCACAACTCAATCCTCGGTTTCAAAAGATTATTTTCAGATTCCAATCATTAACTTCCGAATTTGATGAGAATCAATTAACTAAGCGATAATAAATTCAAAGTTCCATAACCTAAACCTCAAACTAGGCGAAATCAATATGAGCATGAAACGATTAACAAATTCACACGAACTAAGCATTCATGCACTAGAGCGAGTAAATCAACTAAGTGAAGATAAACTCAACCAACCAGTTTCTAAGCACTGAAATTAAGCAAACCATACTCAGAAATAAGATAGAAGAAATCAGCAATAAAGAAACCGAAAATGCATTAGTAACAAAACCTCAAGAGTTGTGATACATTACCAAAAGAACTCAGTCCAGAAATTTAGCCTTCCATGGCAATGGAAGAACAAACCGAAAATGAAAAATGAAGAAGGAGTGAAACCCTAGCAGAGCAAAAAGAGGGAAAACGAAAATGTGTTTATGTTTCAAAGTAAGGAAAAGTAAAGTGTGTGTGTTTGGAGTGGGGAATCTGAATTTAACCCCTCCAACACACACAAAACCGAATTGGGCCTAAACAATATGCCCAAAGCTAAATTACAATATAAAAAATTCCTAAAATAAAAATACAATCTTCACTTCAGCACATATCCTCCACTTCCATAATGCCCAAAATGCGATTGGTGCCAAATGTGATATGAAAATGATAATAGATTTAATGAGGCCAAATAATCCCAAATTAACTCATTTTAGGAACATTAGTCCAATAAAGTCTAAAACACTAAACCATGTGAAACAAAGTCAATTAGGCACCAAGAATAATCAATCATGCTAAATTAAGGTTATGAAAAGTGTGTAATATATTGCTCATCAATGATGTCGACATGATTAAAGATGGGAAGCTTCGGCATCCTGCAGATTATCCTCAACAGAGAAAAATTGATCATGACTATCCTAGTTTTGGTCAAGAATCAAGAAATCTACAGCTTGCATTGTCAACGAATGGAATTAACCCACATAGTGTTCAAAGTTCCTCCCACAATACATGGCCAGTGATGTTGGTGATATAGAACTTACCTCATTCCCTATGCATGAAGCGTAAATATGTGATGTTATCTATGTTAATTTCGGGACCTAAAAAATCAGGAAATGACGTTAATTGAAGACTTGAAGGAAATGTGGGAGACATGCATAAATGTGTACGATGCATATAGGGAAGAAAGACTCAACTTCAGGGCTTTGTTGTTCGGCACAATCAATGATTTCTCTACCTATGGTAATCTGTCTGAATATAGTACAAAAGGACATTTTGCATGTCCTATAAGTGAAGACAATACTCATTCAATGAGATTTGAACATTGTAAGAAGAATGTCTTCCTTGGCCATTATATATTTTTGCATTCAGATCATCACTATTGATGATGGAGAAAAGCATTTGATGGAAACAATGAAAAAGGTCGTGCTCCTTTGCCGTTGATGGGTGACCAATTATTTCAAAAGGTAAAGGGTTTGAAATATAACTTTGGTAAACCTTTTGCAAAAGAAATTGTCACAAATGGGCGGAAGAAAAGGTCAATCTTCTTTGAATTGTCATATTGGACTTCATTATATGTAAGACATTTCCTCGATGTTATGCATATTGAAAAAAATGTGTTTGAAATTCCCTTTGGTACATTACTCAATGTCTCTGGTAAGACCAAATATAGCTTGAATGCAAGGTTGGACCTGGTTAGTATGTGAATAAGAAAGGAATTGAGGCCGATAGTGAAGGGAAAACATACATTTTTACCTCCAACAACTTATACTTTATCGAGGAAGGAGAAAATGGAATTTTTTAAAATTCTTCATGGTGTTAAAGTTCCAGAGGGGTACTCTTCCAACATTTAGAACCTCGTATTAATAAAAGATCTCAAATTAAAAGATCTCAAGTTAAAAGATCTTAAGTCTCATGATTGTCATGTACTTATGGAGCATTTCTTGCCTATTGGAATACAGTCAATTCTACCTAAAAAAGTTCGAGGAACCATAACTAGGTTATGCTTCTTCTTCAAGGCAATTTGTAGCAAAGTGATTGACCCTGAGAAATTACCTGCATTGCAAAGACAAATTATTTTCACTTTATGTGAGCATGAAATGTATTTCTCACATTCGTTTTTTGACATAATGATTCACACTAGGCATTAATCTTGTTCGAGAGACACAACTATGTGACCCTTTCTATATGAGATGGATGTACCCCTTTGAGCGTTATATGAAGACATTAAAAGGGTATGTGAAGAACCGATCAAGACTCGAGAGTTGTATTGTCGAGCGATATGTTGTTGAAGAAGCTCTTGACTTTTGTACCGGATACCTTACTGATGTTGATTTCATGGGCATTCCAAAGCCTCGATATGCAACAGAACAACATTTGATGAAGGTATTATTGTGAATGAAATATTGACTATAGCAAGAACCAAATTGGAGGAAGCGCACTTATATGTTTTACGTAATGCCGATGAGGTTGAGCCATAGGTTGAAATACACAAGGAGATGCTAAGGAAGTCTTACCCAAGTAAGAATGAAAATTAGATTTCCAAAGAGCATAATCAATGTTTTATAAAGTGGCTAAAAAATCACATTGATGAAGAGTTGAATACAAATGCACATTCAGTTTCTAAAAGATTGAAATGGATAGCTAATAGTCTAAGTATTTATGTTTTATCAAAGTAAAATGCAAAATAGTGGTGTGACTCTTGTTGCTCGAACTTTACACATGTCAAATTCCCATATTTGCGAACATGTCATACTTTGGAGTGATTGAACAAATATGGGAACCCAATATATGCGAACATGTCATACTTTGGAGTGATTGAACAAATATGGGAATTGGATTACACAATGTTTCAGATGCTGGTTTTTATTGTATGTGAATTGATAACAACAATGACTTCCGAGTTGATGAGTTAGAGTTCATGCAGATGGATCTTAATAGGCCAGAATATAAATATGAGCTATTTATTCTAGCATCACAAGCTCAGCAAGTATTCTATGTTAGTGACCCATCTGATATGAAATGGTTCATTGTTCTTTTAACTAACAAAATAATCGTCAATAATATTGATGACAAAAAATATGAAGATATTGATGAAGATGATCCTTTTTTGGGACATATTAGTCGTGTGAGAGCGGACCAACTATGGATGATGATTTATATAGAAGAGATGATCACATGAAGAGCTTTGGGTGAATCAATATGTTTCTCCAAACAAGGATGATCTTACAAGCCAAAAACAATCAAAGAAAGGGAAAAAGTAGATGCAATTAGTCTTTGTATAATTATAGCTTAATTTTGATTGTTTCGTGTGAGAGCGGACCAACTACGGATGATGATTTATATACAAGAGATGGTCACGATGAAGGGTTATGGGTGAATCAATATGTTCCTCCAAATAATGATGATCTTACAAGCCAAAAACAATCAAAGAAAAGAAAAAATTAGATGCAAGTAGTCTTTGTATAATTACAGCTTAATTTAGATTGTTTGTAATTTGTATAATTTATTTCTTTGTAATTTGCTTAATTTTTTATATTTGTAATTATGTACTCTTTCAAAATATAATTGACATGATATTCGTTGTTTGTATTGTATTGATGTTAATAAAACAAACTGTTAGCCTGTATTAATATGTTTGTGTTGTTCAGAATGTATAAATATTGTATTATTGAGAATGTATGTTCTTCTAATGAATGTATACACATGTATTAATTTATAAAAATCAACAGTGAATCCAAGGGAAAGCACGGGCATGCATTATTGTAAAGGCTTAATACAACAACGCTTTTTATAGACAATGTTGTTGTAAATACTTAATGCAACAACACAATGTGTGTGTTACGTTGTTGTATTAAGATGTTGTTTGAGAATATTTATGAATTATACAACAATGTTTTTTTGATAATGCGTTGTTATATATATGTACTACAATAACACAACAATAAGCGCTACTAATAATATTTATAAAATGCGTTGTTTATGTAAGACTTATATGAAGCGCTTTGTGGATGATGTGCTGTTGGATTTATATGCACTATATGATAGTGTTTTTTGTGTGATGCGCTATGGTACATATTCAATACAACAATGATTAAGAAACGTTGTTAATGATGATAATATACTACTGCGGTCAAATATAAAGTGCGTGAAAATGTTGTTATACATCTAAAATACACGTTGTTGAATTGCAATTCTGGCATAGTGGTTTTTTATTCAAAATATTAATCGATAATTAAATAGATACAAATAAGCACGTAACATTTTACCCGCAAATGTATATTGTAATCACTCAACTATTTTATTTATGTTAGTATGGCGGCCACTACCTCGAAGTAGAGATTCACCAAGGCACATGCACCCTAAACATATTGGTTATCCCTGTGTAGGTTGATGTATTAGAAAATACATCACATTTTGTCTTTATTTTACTTGTAAATTCCTATCTAAATTATGATTTTAATTAATATTTGTTGCATTATTATTTTGTTAAGATTAAACATGAGTTATTTATTGTTTTGCATAGAATTAATTAAAATAGCATCACATGAATATTAATATAATGAACGATATGATTTGATGATGGCCACACACTTTCTAGAAGATGCAATAAAGTGAAGATAAAGTCAGATTTAAATTGAATTTATTTTGATTGAATTTGATAAATCACTTTGGTAAAGATATCAATTGTCTAATAATGCAAATGTTATGATAAATTATGATATTTACAAGGGCTATAACTAGACTCCTTGTAATCTTATATAAACTATTAATCGACAAATTGGTCAATTAAATATTGAATCAGATAGTTATAAACAAGTATAAAGTATGATATTCACAAGGGTTTGAGCAATATTTAGTCATTCAACACTAATTACAGTCATAAGCAAATGTATTTTTCCACAAGTGGCTTTGATTTTAGAATTAAACAACTAGAAATTGAAATACAGATGAAATATGATAAAGAACATTGGTATTAGATTTCACCATTCAACCTTTCAATATCAGATTGATTTAAATCACATAAACTATCAATTCTTGGATTTCCTCAACATCATTTATGTTTAACATCATTATTATCTTAATGAGAAGATCAACTCAAACTATTAATTATTTGAATGATTAATAAAGAAATTTTCAATAAGCTTGGATGTTATCTTGACTAATCAATTTAACTTTATTCCTTGAAATTAGATCTACTCTATGATATATTCTAGTTTAGACTCAAACCCGTGATATCTAATAATACATTCAACATCTATAATCATGCTTTAGGTGATCAAAGTAAAACAAACATTAAAACCAAGAATAAACCATTTAAATTATTTCATAAAAATTAGTATTTTAATTAAATCAAAATAGATATATGAAAGTCAATAGTTTCATCTAATTTCAACAAGATATGAGTTAGTTAATCATTTCCATGGTAACCAACAAAGTGGAGAAGTATGAAGATTCTCCATGGAAGAGCACTGGAATGAGTTCCACGAGGTGTCAATGACTTCAATCTTCAAATATCTCTCTCCAATGGGTTGCAAAAGCCCTAAAATTATAAGCCTAAGGAATTAAAAAAATGAGGAAAGGGGGAATAGTTCCCCCAAAAATGAGTATTTTTATCTTTAAAATGTTGTCGGGTCAAGCACTCTTGCTAAGAAAGAGTATCCATGGTGAGCAGTGACCTATAGAAGCACTCGTCTCGTTGAGCGAGGTATTCAGTTCTCACTCAGAGACGATAAGCTAGTTGAGGGGTCATGGCATTCCAAAATGAAAAAGTTTGTGTAACATTCTTGCTCAGAAACGATGTGCTCGTTGAGCGAGACCTTCCTTCTTGTTGAGTGAGGGTTCACTCATTGAGCGAAGTCTTCATTATCGTCGAGTGAGGTTTTGCTCACTTAACGAGACTCTACTTGTTGAGCGAGATGCTTTGACCATTTTTGAAGTTTTCCACACCCATTTTTCTAGCTAATTGTTCTACAATTAATACGTTCATGAAGTAGACTGTACTATTTGTACACTATGAGAATTCATACACATTTACGCATTACAATTGTATAAGTATGAGCAATTTTATTTAAAAGGTGCATCATAAGTCAGTGTAGAATAGTTGAAAAGGACACTAACCATAAACACACAATTTGAGTGAGCAAAACATGAGTTATACTCACAATTATATAATAGAATTTATGTACTTTTTCCCTTTATTCTTCAATAAATTGTCTTTTTGTTTCTCTATTATTATGAATGAGTAGTTTCATAGTTTATGGGCTAAGGTCTCAACCCTTAAATATGGTAGATTAGGTTTCTCAGCACTCATTCTTATGAGTGACAAAGTTTGGGTATTAGAGAGTGAACCTATATGATTGTATTAGTCATATAATCATACCATTTAAATAGATTAGGGAAGGATTAAGATATTAAGTTTAATATTGAACATATAATGCAAAAAATTGAATCTTAATTCAAGAGATTATTCTCGGAATTCTTAGGGGGCACCGTTAGACAACAACGGATAGATTCACAAAATAACCAATAAAAGATTCTCTTGAATCTTGTACTACAAAAGTATCGACACACTTCAAATAAATATGTATTTTATTGTTCAAGAGAAATATTAAATATTTTTGGGTTTTCTAAATGCGACTTAAATTTAATAGAAGGATGCGGTGAACTTTAGTTCATTAGCATCTTTTGGTAATCTCTATGAGAGAAATTCTTCTTGCATCTATTTTAAATTCTCCTTAATTTTAGATGTGGTATACTATTTCATTATATAAATTAATATTTTATGAGAAAGTGAATATAGATAAATTAGTTTAATCAATTAGATAATGGGTAAAGATTATTTACTTTAAGAATAAATTTAAAAAACTTCATATCTTAATTATAGTTCTAGGGAAATATAATAATTTAGATTTATCTAAATGAATCACATCTCTTAAATAATTACTCCATTTGGTATTAATTTTTTTACCCGGGCGACAGAATCGTTACACCTGGGGTATTGTATGCAACATAGTCCTCGACTTTTTCATGTAGATTGCTCACTCCTTGCGAATTAATCTTTTTCTATCTTCATTTTTAAGGGTCGTTAAGAGCCAACTAGAACATAAATCCCTCGCATCAACATAGTCCAACCGGATGGGACGTGATTACTATTTCCATTTTTACTTATAAGCAACATAGGTACAAAAGTAGTGCTTTGGAAAGAGAATGAGACCAACAAAATGTTGATTGTAATAGTTAAATTCTTCAATTTCTAGAAGTAACACTTGTCAAGAGATAGAGTTATGTGCTCTAAAACAACTAGTTCATTACTCAAAATATGAGAAAATATTTTTGGTAATACAAAAAAGAAAAAAAATGAATAAATTTAGTGTTTTAATTACTGTCCGTTCAATATTTTAACTTTTACGATTATACACATATTTAAAAAATTAATAAATAATATGAAATTTTATTTTAATTTACATTGGAAAATGAATAACAAATAAAAGGATGAGTGAAAAATATGTATTACATTTCTTATATATCAAAAAAATTGGAATTGAAAAAAATATCAAAACATATAACAACAGCTATAGTATTAAAGTGCACTTAAACTTAAATAACTCTTAATCATCTAGTTAAACATTTAAAATTTGTAAAAATAATCGGAGCTCAATAAGCTCATTGTTAAAACAATTACTGCCAACTTAGTTTCATTAAGAGTCATTAGGACTTAGTCATTTAAGTGTTGCTTAGAAAATAATAATTTAAAATAATCATACTCTACAAACTCCTTAAGCAACATTCTTAAACAATCACAGTTTATTTAAATTGCTTAAGGGTATGTGAGCAAAGCTTCTAATCAAGTCTTAGCAAAAATTATTTAATAAATAGTAAATTACACTGGTATTGCTGAGATTTAATTTTTTTTAATAAAGAGTAAATTACATCGGTACCCCTGAAATTTAAAAAAATTACACAGATTATCTCTTATTTAAGAGATAAAAAATTACACAGATTATCTCTCATTTGAGAGATAGGAAAATTACATAGATTATCTCTCATTTTTACACATACAAAAACTTATGTTCTATATATTAGACTGTCTAACCATTCAGGAGAAATAAATATAATCTTTTAAATAAACAAGAGAATGAGTATATTTAAATTAAACAAAACATGATATATTGTAGAAAAAAATTTAAATAATATAAGAGTCACTACATCTTTATTATTTTTCGTTCATTATGATAATAAAAGGGTCACTGAGAAATAAGTATAATCTTTTAAATAAACAGGAAAATGAGTATATTTAAATTAAACAAAACATGATATATTGTAGAAAAAAATTTAAATAACATAAGAGTCATTACATCTTTATTATTTTTCATTTATTATGATAATAAAAGAGTCATTACATCTTTATTATTTTTCGTTTATTATGATAATAAAAGAGTCATTATCTCTTTAGAATTATTAATGAATTTTTTAATAAAAAAATAACGAAAGGGTTTCTTTAGGTGTAGGTGTGTAATTCACTCTCCAATAAATATTGAACAAAAGAGAAAAAGATATATACACTGATAGTATACAAAATTTATACAATGTCATTGAATCATCCACCATTGATATTTAATTATCGTTGATTTTTCAAAACAAAAAAAAAATCCAAATGAAGGATAAATAATAATGTACATGTATATAAATCTTTACACTGTCCATGTACAAATTTTACACTCCTAAACAGAAACAAGAACAAGAGCGTGCAGGATCCAAAAGCATCTTGCAAAATTCTCATCGTATTGCATAATGCTTAAGGCAGTAGTACATCACAGTGCTTGTTGTATCTAATATTACGTTGCTGCAGCTGCAATTCCTTGCAAATGGAAGGAACTGATTAGAACTTAGAAGCACTTGTTCATAACATTCACATTTCCTTAAATGCGATAACATTTTCTTAAACAAAAAAATATAAATTTTTGCTTTAGAATTTAGAATAATAATACACAAATTTCTTTTGTCAAAGTTAGAGATCCGTTAAACAGCTTGGCTACCCTTTTGTAAACCATTATCCAACAATACTCAACAAATATTTCTTAATAATTATCATAAAAAATGATACATTATGATAATATGATTGACGAACCGTGTGAAAATGATACAATACAGTCTGTGTTTCAATGGTTAGAAAACAATTCTGTTGGTGTTGCTATTTTTATACTTGTTTTACTATTTTATATATCTAGATATTTTTAACGTGAATAAATATTAAAAAAATAATATCTTGAAATTAACATTCTATGAACTATATTATTAATTTCATAGTCTTCAAAATCATGGAAATATATCACTAACAACAAGATTTCGTATCAAACTAGTTCATATACCTCACCATCTGTGAATGCAAAGATCCGATCTATCATGTCCAAGTATATACTTCCTGGTAAGAGAAAGAGATCAAGAATCATATCATATATTATACAAAATTATGTGCATAAATGTAAGTTTAAAAAAGTAATAAACAACTAATAAAGCATTAAAGGAGAAAAGTGTAGAGCTCCCTTCAATCCAAATAAGGATCTAACTATAGGTAATGAAGCTCCCAAGATATGGAAGCCGTAGAACTACCCCAAAAGAATGTTATTTGGGTAGAACTATGGGATCCATAGCATAGCAGCATAATCAACCTTGCAAGATCCTCCATTGGACTTCAAGGAGCTCTACTCCATAAAACCTTTTATTTTGATTTTATCCATAAATAGCATCAAACACTACTAACACAACTAACAAAGCGTTAATCTAATGATATAATAATATACTAAAGTTTAAGATAGACTAAAATGTCAAATATTTGATTTCTAGAAATGATGCTTAGAAAGAACATTCATACACACAAAAAGAAATTATTTCCTTACATATACCGTTTGTTATACCAAAAAACCATAACACTACAACCATTTAAGTTATACTCGCTTCATCCAAATCAATAAAGAAAAATACCAAAAGATGAGGAAAATAAACCCAAAAGTTAAACACCTAATCACAAAAAGTTCATAGTTACATATGTACCTGTCCAAAAGACACAAAAAACTTCTGAACCTTCAAGTTGGTTCAAGATACAAGACTACATATGAAAAACAAACTAACAGAATCTATGAGCCTTTATCACAAAGAAATAAAGAAAAAAAAAACTACAGCTAAACATAAACCAAAATCTCAGATCTAAAACAAAATAGAAGAAATAATGAAAAACCACTCATCTAATATAACCTAACTAAGAAATGAAGATGAAAACTCATCTTCAACTCTAACCACACCGAAAAGCAAACGCACTTGGTCAAGGACCCTAGGCAACTTGGAAAAGAAAGCCTATATATTTTGTATACTGTAAACTAAGGTTATTCATTCAGTCATATATAGCACTTTGAAAAAGAACCCGTGGAGTTTTCCCCATCACACAGCTAAGATTTTTTAATACCCTTCGAGGTAAACTACCCAACAACCCATTATTTTAAAGTATACATTTTACCAATTAACTAGAAGAAGTGGTATACAAAAAAGAAGTATAATCATGATATAGTTTCTTATAAAATCTTTCAATAAATCATTTTTTTCATATTGAAAAAATAATATATATCATTTATAAATCAATCATTAATATATAAAGTATCAATTTATGATATACTGACATATGTTACTTTTCTTAAGTATACCTGAAAAATGATACTAACTTGGTGGACCGAGCCGTGGAGGCTAGGCTAGCTACCACTTTTGGATTGCATGTCACGATATGTATTGGGAAGTGGTTTCTACAGAAACCCTCTTGTAGTGCTCATCACGTGTTCTGCTGTAATTGAGATTCTAGTTCTACCTGGAAAAAATTGGTTAAAAAGTTAGTTAATTAGAAGGGGGAAATTAATAAGAGCTATAAATTTATGCTTTGATAAGTTGGATTCTCTTTTTTTTTAGAGAGGTCTGTCCTGATGAGTTTAAAGGTATACATTTATTAAAAAAAGTTGGGAATATTTCCTAATATAATTTTTAATGTGATCTAATGTATACGAAATAGATAAAATTTTAATATAAATTTGATGATTTTTTTGTACCACCAAGAAAACCTTTTTACCATATCGTTAAGGAATTAATTATTTATTCATGCATGACTGTTCCTCTAATAGTGATGCTTCCATAAATTGAATCCTTAATATTTTACTTTTTCTTTTGGATCAAATAGATCTTACACTACTAAATCAACTAATTAAGGAAAATAATATTTATTAGATTTATTATATTAACGTATTTGTATTTATATTACTTACGCAAAATATAATTCACATGAATTGAGGTAATTTATTGAGAGCTCCTATAATATATATACTAGGGTCGTGTGACTTGTTTTTTTTTTTATTATAAATTTTACTTATTTTTTTAAAAATAATATGAAAATAAAAACTATGAATGTTTGACAACTAATGAATTATAAATTCAACTTTTTTTTTTTAAAAATAAGCTCCAAAATTATACGTTGATTTATTTTTGGTTAGTTTATTTTTTTTTTCAATTTTTCACTTCTCTTTTTACCTCATCATAACTTTATATGTCTCATCCTTTTTACTCTTCCAACAAACTACACAACTCTTCACATTATTATCATAACTTATTAAAACTTTTATATAAAACTTGATATTTGTCTATTATTTATTTTGTGTAATTGTATAAATAACTTATTATTTATTTGTTGGTTTTTATATTGATTTTAATTTAATATACTTTTAACTTTTGTTATGCAATATTAAAAATTTATAGTAAAAATAAATATGATGGTAAATATTAAAAAATGTATATTTAAAAAATAGTGTAAAAAATACCCAAAATAATCATAATATAAATAAATAACCTCATACATTTTCTATAATTTACTATGTAAAAAATAATCTTTATACCTTATCCAAACAAAACAATTTAATTTATATTCAGTTTTCAACTAAGGTACTCATGACATAAACATATTATAAACTTAAAAAATTATAAATAATATTACAATTTATAAACTGAAACTAAAAACATAATCTATATGAAACATATGTTACCTCTACGTTTTTTATTATAAAATAATTTTACCCAAAATACGTATACCAATAAGAGGGGTTAATTATCATAATTTTTAAAATTTATTATAATAGTATAATTTTTAAAGGATCATCTAATATTTTTAGTTGGTGCCTTATAATAAGAAAAAACAAGTTAGCATATTTTTAGTAGTAAAGGATGTTCCATTTGTGGTGAATTGTTTAGATGCAATTCACTTAAATTTCAATATTGCTATTTTGACAAATAAATATATGATAATTCTAAGTTATCCTTTAGTTCGAAGGAGGATTTTGATCCGTGTGAAAATAAAAATGAAGAAAAAGCAAAAAAAGAAAAAAAAAAAAAAAATATAGATATTATTGTTAACATAGCTTACAACAATTATAAATGACACGAAATAATACTTACCAACTGTCACGATCATGTTGCTCTCTTTAAGAAGTTTGATGTCTTTGTCCAAAATGTGCAAACAGACTATCAACCACGTCCTCCACAGAATAGAACAGCTCAGATCTCTGTTATCAAATTCTTATTGTAAGAACCGATCTTGAATACACCTACCACAATATGGCTACCAGTATTAATTCTCGAAATTGACTACCAGTGTCAGTTCTCGAAATTCTCACAATATGGCTACATGTGCCAATTCTTATTGTCACGAAAAGAAAGGGGGAGAAGTTTTCCGGAAATACATCGGCAGAAAATACGAGGGAGAAAGAAAAAGTTGAATGAAAACGCATTCAACTTAGGGCAAGAAAATATGAGGGGATGAGGCTTCTATTTATAACATGAGAGTTTTTTCAAGTTCTTCATCTCTCTAATGTGGGACTTGGGAGTTGTTATTTTTTCAAAACTCTTCTATGTGGGACTTGGAAGTTGTTATTTTTTTCAAAACTCTTCTATGTGGGAGTTTTTTAGATTTCACACCCAAAAGTTCTCACTAATGTCTTTCAGAAAACCAAGTTCCAACAATACCCTACTTGAAATTAAAAATGATTTCCGAGAATTTTTGTGGTCTCAATAAGATTGTGCATAAACAAAGGTGTCATGCGATTTGAACCTTTGCATAAGGAATTAGATCCAGATTTTACTATAGTGACTCGTACTCTTTAACACTATCTTCGGCATCAAACCACACCCAACCTTTTCAAATGTGCATTCTGTAAAGCTTGTGCATTAAAGGTCATGCACGTTTATCCCAATATAGTGAACGCTCTAGAAATTTATGCCCCAAAATTTCATAGGAAGTGACCCCACTTCCACATTCACATAAGTGAGTCTATGACGAGTATCTTATAGCCTAGGTACTCCACTCTAATTGGAGTATAGATCTCATTAAGAGTTTAACTCATCCTTACATATACTGCAGGAATCATACTTCACATAATTTTATAGCATGTTCATTCTCATATCACTTCACAACTTGTTAATACTCATTGAACCTATTTCTTGGGATCTTCAGTCAGTTAGATTGGGTTACCAACATAAGTGAGCATCGTTCTAAGGGCAATAGTCACATACTCTTACAAGTATTATGATTTTTCTCTCTAGCTAGTCCTCTCATCAAAGAATATGCTAAGTTATTCTCAGTGCGTACATGATCAACTCTAACAACTCTTGTAGAGAGTAACTCTATAATAGTGTTGTGCTTACGTTGTATTTATCGTTTCTTACTGTTATAAAAGTGGTTCTCAATTTTTGTAATAGTCGCGGTACTATCCCAATGGATCAACACAACTGAGATTGGTTTTTCCTAAAGGGGAATCTCTGCAAGCAAGTTTTTCAACCAACTTGCTTCTTCACTAGCTATTGTTAGTGCTGTCATCTCAACTTTCATAGTTGATTAAGCTAAAATAGTTTGTTTTTTGTTAGACTCTATATAGTTCATCTCATTATTTTATGACTTCTTGCCACAAATTAGCATTCAAATAAGTCAAAACTTATTGGAAAGTTGATGAATTCTCCTCCAATATATAGACAATATAATTAAGTCTATACTTTCTAACAATTATTGCTCTCTTACTTCTTATAGGTTATATTTTAAACCTTTCATTTTATCATTATATCTAATCACAAGTACGTGACTAGTTGATGTGCCTCCACTATTCCTCAATTTTAAAGGAAATTTCTTTTTCATTGATATCAGCATTGTTTAGACTCAATGATCACATTTACGTTAAGGTCATAAAACCTATACACTTTGCTGTTTTCATCATACCCAATGAGTACACATTCATAAGCTCTGTGAGTTTAACTATCTATGGGCATACCATCATAAATGATTTCATGAGTAGTTCTCTATATCCCATAGGACTGAGACTCTACTGATTTATTATCAGTATCATATTTCTCTCTTTTTCAGGTGCATACCAAATTAATTTAACAGACTTGTATAAGCTACAATAATCGTAGAGATCATCAGACAATACATTCAGAATGAAATTCTTATATTGTTAATCATTTTCATTCTATAGAGCTATATTAGTAGCTAGTTTCTTATCCTCTTTTTCAGATTCTTCCGGCAGCATTGGGACATCGATTTTCACAAAGTGAACAACTTTTCTCATAGTGTGGAAAATTTTTATCTTATGTTGCCCACTGTTTGAAGTTAGTCACATCGAACTAAAATGGTTTGTTCAGGTTAAAGTTGTTCGGTCCAACAATATTATCTACGAAGGTCATTGTAGTAGAAACGTCTTAAAATTGTTGTTGCTGTAGCTTCCAACAATTATAAATAGCACGAAATAATACTTACTGGCTGAGTCACGACCAGGTCACTCTCTTTAAGACGTTTCATGGCATTGCCCAAAATGTGCAAGAAGACTATCAACTACGCTATCCCTTAAAACAGCTCAAATATCTGTTATCGAATTCTTACTGCATTGTATGAACCGATCTCGAATACACCCACTACAATATGGCTACCAATGTCAATTCTCGAAATTCTCATAATATGGCTATACATGCCAATTCTTTTCCCACAATACTGACTACCAGTGTCAGTTCTCGAAATTGCCACAATATGGTTGCATGTGCCAATCTCAAAATTGCATGGATATAAGTTGACTAGAAATGCATCGACAAAAAATATGAGGGAGAAAGAAAAAGTTAAATAAAAATGCATTCAACTTGATGCAAGAAAATATGAGGGGATGATGCTTCTATTTATAACATAAGATTTTTTCCAAGTTTCTCATATCTTAAATGTGGGACTTTAGAGTTGTTTTTTTTCCAAGTTTCTCATATCTTCATGTAATTTGAGGGTTTTTTAGATTTCATACTAAAAAGTTTATACTAATGACTTTCAACAAATCAAGTTCCAGCATATATCGATTTATTTGTAAAAAAAAATCATTGAATATACAAATAACACTTGTTTAGTTTATATATATATTTTTAATATATATTCATACGTGTTATTCTCAATAAAAACTAATATTAATTAATATTTTGTGTTGGACCATTTGTAGATAATTTTGAATTTAAAATGAAATGTCGATGATGATAAATTGGACAAAAGGGACGTTGATGGTGACCTCTCGATGCAGGTGGTGGAGCCCAATAGAAATGGTGTGTGACTTTATTTCTGCACTGTGCACTCTTTCAATGTTTTCTATCTTCATCAGGCATCTTCATTTATCACACTAGATTTCCGCCACGTATTATGTGACCCCATGCGCATTTCTTCAGATTGAAATTGAACTGTTTACCCAAAAAATCTAGACCTAGATCTCATACAGTTGGGGGTATTGACGGACTTACCCCTAGAGGTGTGGAACATTTGGTGACACAAAAGTTACCCACACACCTCTTACCGTTCAGAGAGATAAAAAAATATGATAGTAATATTTTATACACTTAGATTAGTATTAGTTAGTGATTTTGCTCTTTTCTTTTGTGATGAACTGTTGGCATCGGTTATTAGTATTAGTATTAGTTATTTTATACATTTTGTCTCTATGGACCGAGGAGAAAGGGAGCTCAGAGTAAAGATGATTGTAACGTGAGAGAAACAAGGAGGTTAACCTCTTTCAAATATACAACATGGGTTATGGCAATGCAATGTAGTATTGATAATGCAAAAATTTATATATAATTAATGTATTATCCATCATTTATTTATATTATTTTTATTTAAGAGTTAATAATAATTAAAAATGAGAGTAAATGATATAATGATAGTGTAAAAATATTTACACTATCAATGCTTCTCAAAAAATATATTGTATCTAATAATTTTTTAAATTGTTATTGTACTATTAATCATTATTATCGGTTTTTAAATATAAATGATAAAATATATAATGCACGACAGGTTTTTTTTTGTATAAATTTTTATACCAACAATATATATAATTAATTATTAAAGTCTTAACTCTGAAGGAACATGTAAACAAATCAATAATAAAATTAATAATGATATTATCAAAGCATAAATTAAAAAATAATGATCTTTTAAGTGTAAATTTTACTTGTTCATCCTTTAATAAAATCAAAAGAATTAAAATTCCTTATATATCTATTATGAACACCATAATTCCTTATTTTAATCTTCAAGCTCTTTTACGAAAAGTTATGATTATTCATATTTTTGTTATCTCTATTTTTACCTCATATAAAGATAGAAATATGACTTATAATATGTACACAATAACTTCTAAGATATTTATGTTCATAACAAAAAAACTCTACTTGAGTTATATCAAATTAATTTGGATAATCATAATTATTATAATTTGCAAAAAAGTACTTCATTATTTTATTGAATAATATTTTGAAATCCAATACATTCAAAAGCACAATTAATCTCTTTTATACAAGGTTAAAATAAGCATTAAATCATAACTAATCCCTAAATAACTTATTTTAATTAGGCACACGTTAAATATGTTAATTACAATGATTGTTTGTATAACAAGATACACACAAGTTGATAGGCCTTGGTAATTGATGTGAGTTTTGGGCTTCGGTCGTGACCTGACCATTGGCCTCATGATGTCACGCTCACAACCTAACCACTGGCTTGTTGTTGTCTCGGTCACGACCAGGCCATTGGCATGATGTTGTCTCAGTCATAACCTCGCATTTGGCCCGGTGCTTCGGTCAGGTTATCTCGATCATAATGCACACAATCAATCTCGACTATGGCCTATGTTCCTCGGTCATTGATACATGCTTCGTATCGGTCAATGTCTCATACTCGACTCGGTCATTGACCTTATTTCCTCAGTCCTGCTCGTCCAACTTGACTCGACAGTAACCTTGTTTCCTTGGGCATGCTTGTCCAGGTTGGCTCGGTCACTAGCCTTGTTTCCTCGGTCATGAGTGTGCATCCTAGCTTGATGTTGTGGCTTGAATTTTTGTTCATGATCCTCATTTATATTCAATAATAGTCATAACACATTTAAATATTATATGTGATCCAAAATTGTCAATAATATATCATTAATCACATAGTCCTTAATGTGTTTGATATTACAAACTCAAAATCTACCATATATACATATCTTGTCTATTACTTATAGATAAAAAAAAATGTATCCAGTGTATGAGTTTTATATAATATCATTGCATCATCCACCATTTATGTTCAGTCATCATTGACTCTTCAAAAAATGTAATACGAATAAATAGTAGATGATGTACAAATTGTGTATAAATCTTTACATAGACAATGCATGAATATTACACTTTTAACTATATTAATTTATAGAATAATATTGATTATATCAATCATAACTAAATTAATCAATTTTAACTAATATTAATGTAACTAAATGAGATGGATTAAACGTTTCAATTAAATGTGAAGCATGAAAATTACATCAATATGATTTATACTTGTCAATTTTCAAATGCTCATACTTTACTATTGTGAGATCCCTTAAGACATTATCGTACAAGGCATAATAAAATGAATAGTAAACTTTATTTATGATCAAAACAATATTTAAATATAAGAGTATAAATACATAATTTTAAAGATAAAACATAAAATTACAACAATGTAAACTCCCATTAAACTGAAGAACCCTCAAACAATATGACACTCATGTGAGAAATTTGGTCATGAAAAACCTAGCGTGAAAGACTCTTTGTTAGAGGATCCATTTTCATGGAGTTTGTCTAAAATTATTCTATGATAACCTGTCCATTTTGTAATTTCTTATTGACAATTATGAACTTGATGTTGGTATGTTTCTACTTTGTTTAACACCTATGTTCATTGAAATATAAACAAATAATTTTTTATCATAATATAATTTAAGTGGTCTTTCAATTTCCTATATAATTTAAAGCCCAATAAAAGAATCCTCTAACCAAATTCCACGATTTGGTGCCCTGACATGCTACAAACTCTACTGCATGCCATGGCGGACAAAGCAATAACTATTTACTTGAAACTATGCCAAGAAACTACACCATCTGCCAACAAATAAATATAATCGGAAGGGGATCATTTGACCTCTTATGTGTGAGTTGTGAGTATATGATTCTTTGTTTTCTTTAAATATACTTCATAATCCTTTTCTAATGCTTTCTAATGATCTATTCTTAGACTACACAAGCATATGTGTTAACACTCTAACAATGTACACTATGCCTATCCACGTAGATACCTTAACACCTCAACTAAATTAACCTTCAATTTCATAATAAACTAGTGTTTTTACATCAAATCTCAAAAGGGTGTATTCAATTTCGCATCTTTTGGCAATGTACTCATAAAACTGAAACTTTGATGTTGAGTTTTGAGTTGGGCAAGTATATTTAGGGAAAATTTGTGATTTCTATTTTTTCATTCTTTGTCCTTATTTGTGGTGACTATGACAAATGAGGTGGGTGGTGATGACAATGGCTTTTGTGTGATTGGTTTCTTATTTTGTTTTTGAAGTTGAGGTTAGAAATTCATAATTTCTAATTAAGGTGGACATCATATATTTAATACAATTATATTTGATATTTATTTTTGGGTTACAAAACAAGTGATCTAATTACTGACAACCTATAACACTTGTGAAACTGATAACAGATATGAGCTTAATTAGTGAATACTCAAACGGTTGACCTAAAGGGGATAATGAGAACCCTATAAGTTAACACATAATGAACGGTTATGGTCCCCAATAAACCAAATCACAAATAGTTTTCATCTCTCTCTATTAGAGAGAAAATGAAGGTTCCAAAAGGAATTCAGGATTTGGTTGAGGAAGACGATCATACCAAAACCCTCTCAAAAGGTATATCAAAGGAGTATATTAGAGAAGAAAGATTCAAGTATGATATTGTATCCTTGTTTTATATATATATGTGTGTGTGAGAGAATCATGATATTCAAGATTATAGGATTGGTATTTCACAAATCAAAAGGAAATATCTAACAAGTGGTATCAAAACTTTAGGTTCTGAATTTTATGGTTCTCCATTAAAGATGTTTTCCCCAATTTTTTTATATATCAAAGGAGTATATCAGAGAACATGGATTTAGGGATTCAAGTATGACTTTATATCATTGTTTTATATATATGTGTGAGAGTCATGATATTCAAGATCTTAGGATTGGTGTTTCACCAATCATTAGGAAATTTCTAACAAGTGCTATCAAAACTTTAGGTTCTGAATTTTATGGTTCTCTATTAAAGATGTTCTCCCAATTTTTATGAACCCTAATTTTTTAAATTTAAGAATTTTTATGCTTTCGCTATTGGTTAGGAAAATTGAGTATTTATGAATAACGATGATAACTTTTATCTGCTTCTGCATATTTGAATTATGAGTAATTTGTATTATGAATCATTGCAACATGTGTTGAAGTATATATTCAGATCTGTGCATGAACATTGAATTAGTCTTTATGACTCTGTTAGGCAATATGTATGTTATATGTGCACTAATGCCTTACTGTTGGACATTGACTTTTGTCACTTTCAACTTTGAAATTTGTTAAAGTATATGTATAATGTATATATGTGTTAAGATGTGTTTTTATTTTATAGATATACAATATGGAATTCATGACCTTCTATATAGTGTGAATCAAAATATACATATATTCATATGTGTTTCCAACTTGAGGGTGTTGTAATGTCTGTAATTATTGATTAAAGTTTATATATATATATATATATATATATATATGTATAATGATTACGGTTAATGCTTAAAATTATATATACTTTACTATGTTAGTGTGTGA
>NW_017727826.1:6006-47371 GCF_001865875.1 Lupinus angustifolius | reverse complement strand
CTTATGAAGACAATGAAGATTCAAGCTTCAAGATATTCAAGACTTTTAGTCTAAGTCTAAATAGGTACTTCTATCCTATACTCTTGATTATACAATAATAGTAATGCTCAAACTATTTTTTGAAACACTTCAAAATACTTAAAACAATTTTCAAAAATAGTGTGTAATAGTTTACTTCATCTAAGTAACAGGTTACATGTGTGAGAAAAGAGTTATCCAACTTAAAATTGATCAGAGTAATCCATTACTGTCTTTGAGTAACAAATTACTAGTGTTATTAAAGTTGAGTAACCAACTACTCAACTTGTTGTAATTGATTACTCTAATTCGAAAATAAATGATCATTGGACAAAACATTTGAGTAATCGATTACTCAATGCTGTAATCAATTATTGAGAGTTGTTGCATCAGTTTTTCAAATTCAAAGTGAATGAGTTTCAACCCAAAAGACATGTTTTCATTCCAATCAATTTTTACCCTTTCAAAGAGACATTTTGGCTGATTGGAAAACCTATATAAAGGTATTGGAACTCACAATCACCAACACACAACTTTCATACAACTCTCACACAAATTATGAAAATTCTCTCACTATTTTTCTGCATTTTTGCGCTCAGTTCTTAAACTTTCAAAAGAGAATTTTTTTAAGTTACTTGAAGTAATTGTTTCAAAAGTTTTACAAACATATTGAACATTATTACTAAGTATACACAAGAGTTGTTTGGATTGCAAGTTACATCACTTTCATACTTGTAAAAGCAATTCCGTCATTGTTGAACATTCTTCATTATTATTGTAGAATACTTTCTTTCCTGGGGTGTGATAAGAAAGGGGATTAGAATCACTTGGAAAGGTGTTTTCCAAAGGTGAATAAGGATTAAGGAGTGTTTAAGGTATATAGAGATCTCGGGGTGAGATATTGTAATTGCAACTCATAATCTTTAGTGGAAAAATCTCTTGTGCTGCAAGAGTACTCGACGTAGCCTTCGGTGGACAAGAACGTGAACCAATATAAAATTTTGGTGTACTCTCTTCTCTCTTTATTTCTTCAATTATTTACTTGTTATTTTCTGAAAATTATTTCCGCTGCTCTTAACTCTTGATATTGCAGAAAAAGTGGCCATAATTTTTAAGTAAACTAATTCACCCTCCCCCCTCTTAGTTGCAATCTCATTCTTACAATTGGCACCAGAGCTATTTTTGAGTAAGATATTCTCAAATCTGATCCTATATCAAAGATGGCCTCAAAATCATTCCTATGAGAAGGTTCCAACATCAACTGCCCTCCAAGCTTTGTTGGAGAGTACTATGACTTTTGGAAAATCAGAATGAGAATCTTTATAGAGTCTCAAGACTTGGACATATGGAATGCAATTGAAGAAGCATCATATGAACCCTTCACCATTATCAACAGTGTAAGGGAAGTAAAGTGAAAACTCATGAAATGATGAAGATAAGAAGAAAGCGCAATACGACCTTATAGTCAAAAACATTCTTGTGTCGGCTCTAGAAGAAAAAGAATTCCTTAGAGTGTCAAGTTACAAAACGTCGAAAGAAATTTGGGACACTCTAGAAAGGATACATGGAGCCAAAGAGGTACAAAGGACTATAACAAATAGTGAAACATCAACATCAAAGCAAAAATCTACATACTCAATATGCAGAAAACCAGATCATCTAAAATGTGCTTGTCCAGCCCTACAAAAGCATCATACTTTCAAAAGAACGAAGGACAAGAAGCGTAGAAGAAAAAATGTTATAGCAGAAGATAAATATGATGATTCAAATGCAGAATTCAGAATTAAGGAGTAAACACATATTTCATTGATGGCTTCACACAATTCAAATGACGATTATGAGGTTAGTAACTCTGAACCAAATGATAATTTTTCATATAATGAGTTACATAACGCTTTTTTTGAATTACATGAAGAATTTATTAGACTCTCTAAAGTGTGCATAAATCAGAAAAACACTAGAACTTCTTGAGAGTCAAAGTAAAATTCTACAAAAAGATTTGGATGCTTTAAAATCCAAATCAAATGACAAGTGCATTGATTGTCCAAAATGGGATAATCTTGAAACTAAAATTGTTTTATTAAATCAAGAAATGAATATGTTAAAGAAGAATACTCATAAGTTGGACAATATTTTAAGTACTAAAAAATATACCAATGACCGAAGAGGTATAGGCTACACAAATAGCCGAAAAACTAATGGTATGACAAAGAGTACTTTTGTGAAAACTAAGAATGATTGCATGCATAATATTTCTAAAGAAAATCTTGATCAACATTCTTTCTACAAGTCTAAACAAAAGATGCATCAACATCAACCCACATGCTTTTATTGTAAAAATGTTGGCCATACTCCTAATTCATGTCATATTAGAAAAGTTGGTATTCCAACTGGCCAGTATGTTTGGATTGAGAAAGGTGCTAACCCCGCAGGACCCAAATCACATTGGGTACCTAGAAAATATTTTTAATTTGTTTTGCAGGAATGCTTGAAAGCCATAAGCATAAATGTATTATCATGACAACGGCTGTTCAAAGCACATAGCACGAGGAGATTCAAAATTATCATTTATTCAAGCAATAAAGGCTTTGTTACCTATGCATAGAAAATCAAAATAAAAATACTTGGTATAGGTAACATTGTTATTATAATTATCTAAGTGCATGGTATGATCGTCTAACTAAATTTCTACTTGAAAAAGGTTTCAACAAAGGAAAGGTCGACACTACACTCTTTATAAAAAGAATAAATCATCATACTCTACTTGTTCAAATTTATGTAGATGATATTAGTTTTGGTTCTACTAATGAGGTTTTGTGTAGTGAATTTGGAAAAATGATGCAAGGAGAGTTTGAAATGTCCATGATGGGGAAGTTAAATTACTTCATTGGACTTCAAATCAAACAACTTGATAATGCCATTTTCATAAGTCAATGCAAGTATTGTAGAGACTTTCTAAAAAGATTTGACATGGATGGTTGCGAACCAATAGCTACTCCAATGGGATCCGATACTTACATTGATATAGATGAAGTAGGAAAAAATATTGAAATATCAAAGTATCGAGGTATGATTGGATCTCTTTTATATTTAACTTCTAGTAGACCTGATATCATGTTTAGTGTATGTCTGTGTGCACGCTATCAATCTAAACCAAAGGAATCATACTTAGTTGTAGTTAAGAGAATCATGAAATATCTTAAGGGTACATCTAACGTTGGGTTGTGGTATCCAAAAGGAAGTATATGTGATTTGGTTGGATATTCGAATTCAGATTTTGCTGGGTGCAAACCTGAGAGGAAAAATACAAGTGGTACTTGCCATAATTTGGGAAATGCTTTTGTCTTTTGGTCTTACAAGAAACAAGCATGTGTTATCCTAAGCACTGCTGAAGCTGAATATATAGCATCAGTTAGTTGTTGTGCCCAAGTGTTGTGGCTCAAACAACAATTACGAGAATATGACTTAGGCTTGGGGTGCATTCGTTTAAAATGTGACAATACAAATGCTATAAATCTCACAAAGAATCCTGTTATGCATTCTAGAATCAAACACATCGATATAAGACATCACTTCCTTAGAGACCATGTCCAAAAGAAAGATGTGTCTGTAAATTTGTTGATACTCAACCAACTAGCAGATATATTCACTAAACCATTGACAAAAGAACCTTTCTATAAAATTAGACGAGAATTAGGCATTCTTGATGAAGCATACTTATGTTAAATGCTGATATATGATTTTATGTGTGCTTCATTATATATATTTCATGCCTACTTGAACTTAAATGTGTTTAATTATGTTTAAAATTTCAATTTTTGGGTTAAAAGTCATTTTCATAGCTTAAATTTGGCTAAAAATAAGTTTTTATGGGGTCAGTAATCGATTACACTAGAGAGTAACCAATTACAGGATTGAACAACGTGTTTCTGTAACCGATTACTCAAAATGAGTAACCGATTACTCAATGCTACTGTTTGAAATTCTTAAAATTTTTAAAATTGAGTAACCGATTACCTTGTGCAGGTATTTATATGAAATTTCCATTTTTTTGTCACTTCTTCCTCCTCATTTCAAACCCTCTTCGTGGCCACCATTATCTCTCTATAAAATCTTCGTTTTTGATCCATTTTGGGGGATTTTTGTATCTATTCATATCATATTTTCAATTCTAAACACTTATACACCATCATTTTCGTGTTTAGTGGCCTAAATAAAAAAAAACCCAAATCTCCAAAACCCAAAAACCTAAGAACTCAAAAACCTCAATCCACGACTTCCTCTTCTAGATCAAAGAAGCAACACACAAATGTGATTCAAAGGAACCAAAGAAGTTCATCTTTGGAATCCAACCCTCTTGACTTAACGCGACTTCTAACAAATGATGAGCAACAGAAATTATTTGAGGAGAATTTCCATTGTTGCACTATCTTCACTCCCAAATACGGTAATCTCGGGAACTTTGAGTTTGAAGATTTTCTATTTCCTTATCTCTTGAGACAACAAAACCTTTTTGATTTCTGTTGTGAATCAAATGAAATTTATCCTGAACTGATTAGAGTATTTTACAGTAACATGAAGTTTAGGAAAAACCGTCTTACTTCCTTTGTAAATGGAAAAGACATTACTTTGGATTTGAAAACCATTAGTTCATTGTGCTATAACATACCCTATCAGGGGAGCATTGCAGGCTTCGACCTTGTATGCGAATGGGAAAACAATGATAAAAAAGATTTTTATTATTCTCTGTATAGAATTACTAAAGAGGAAATTTAAATGCTTAAGCAACATGGTTATTGTGAAACTATTAAAAATAGATATATCCTTTCTGCTGGACATCTCAAACTAGAAGACCGTTTGCTTCAATATTTTCAGAGCTATATCATCTTACCAAAATTTTTAAACCACTTTCGAATAAGTGACATAGAACTCCAATTGATGTATGCTATGAAATTTAATCTAAAAATCAACTGGACTCTGATGATAATGAGACAAATGTGGTTTGTAAGAGGAACCCAAAGCCCTTTGCCATATGCAATCTTCATAACAAAAATCCTTGAGCATTTCGGTGTTTCTACTGCTGGAAAAACTAAGGTCCTGCTTAATCCTCGTGAAAGCCATATTGACGTGGATGTAATCCACAAAATGGGCTTGACATTTGATCTTCGTGACTAGACCTAAAAGGCATTGAAACTCACAATCACCAACACACAACTTTCATACAACTCTCACACAAATTATGAAAATTCTCTCACTATTTTTCTGCATTTTTGCACTCAGTTCTTAAACTTTCAAAAGAGAATTTTTCCGAGTTACTTGAAGTAATTGTTTCAAAAGTTTTACAAACATATTGAGAAGTATTACTAAGTATACAAAAGAGTTGTTTAGATTGCAAGTTACATCACTTTCATACTTGTGAAGGCAATTCCGCCATTGTTGAATATTCTTCATTATTATTGCATAATACTTTCTTTCACGGGGTGTGATAAGAAAGGGGATTAGAATCACTTGGAAATTTGTTTTCCAAAGGTGAATAAGGATTAAGGAGTGTGTAAGGTACATAGAGATCTTGGGGTGAGATATTGTAATTGCAACTCATAATCTTTAGTGGAAAAATCTCTTGTGTTGTAAGAGTACTGGATGTAATCTTCGATGGATAAGAAGGTGAATCAGTATAAAATGCCGGTGTACTCTCTTCTTTCTTTATTTCTTCAATTATTTACTTGTTATTTTCTGCAAATTCTTTCCGCTGCTCTTAACTCTTGATATTGCAGAAAATGTGGCCATAATTTTTAAGTCAACTAATTCACCCCCCTTCTTAGTTGCAATCTTATTCTTACAATTATTTTTTGAATTAATTTATGCAATATGTTGTCAATAACCTCTATTATGGAAATTGATTAAGATTACACAGATGGGTATGAGATTATTTATGCGAATTGTGTTCGTGCCAAATGAAGACACAATTTGACTAAGTAATAACATACATGTGATGATAAATAAGTAACAATTATAAAGTTTTTTTCCATATGAATAATAGTTGGTCCAAAGAAAGGCTATTATTTGACAGAACTAATTGTTAATATTTGATCATTACGTTGAGAGTACCACTTAAAAATTAATTTCTATGTCCAAAAACTATAAGTTGATGTTGTGCTCGGTATCTTATGATGAGTCTATTATGTGAACATGTCTTGTTTATATATATTACCTGACTTGTTTGTTTAAATGGTTGCAACACTTATGTTTGTTGCATTGGTTGGTGATTGATTGCATTATTAAGTGATTGCTATTGTTGAAGCATTGTTTATGTTTTGACAACTTGTCATGTCATGTTTAATCATGTATAAAATGGTAATATATTTTTTTATGAAAAATTAAAAAGGATCATCACTGGAATTCTAAACGCAAATCCTTGTGACGGGAACGATGTAATGCTACCATTAGGCTATAATGGATATATGTATTTACATGTGGATATATATAATATTTATCTTTTGGATTAAGTGTTGAATCAAAATCAACTAAATGATTTTTCTTTTTGAAAATAAAATTGTTTGACATTTTAAGTGAACCAATTAAACAAGAAGTCGCCAAAGTGACAACTTTTTTGTGAATTGTTCAGAATAAATATCAAATGCAAGTCGTATATGTATCTATGCGAGTATTAATCGGCTCAAAGGAAGATTATTATTTGGCCGAATTATATACACACATGTGATTATTATAATGTTGCATATATGAATGATAAATCAATCCAAAGAAGAGTTAATTATTTGACATGCATTATGATTAATGTTTGACCATTACAAACAAGAGTATCATTAGTGATTGATATAAAATATCAAGCCAATTGTATGTTTGTATTTTAGGCGAATGGTGATCGACCCAAAGGAAGATTACTATTTGGCTCAAATTATAAACATACTTGTAGCAATAAAAAAGTTATAATCATAAGGTTTTCCATGTGAATAGTATGTCGGTCCAAAGAAAGGCTTATTGTTTGACATGATTGATTATCAATATTTGATTACTACATTGAGTGTACCACTTTCAAGTTAATATTTTTTGAAAGTGCAAAGTGTCAAAGTGTTGCACTATTAGATTGCCTATGTTTTGATGAAGATAATGATTTAGTGAAAGTTTGAAGATGACTCAACAAATCAACATGTCATGGACTTAAGGGTTTCATGTCTAGACTAGGTTCCTTACAAGAGTCATTTTTAGAGTCTTAGATGTGTGCCTTAGATATTGAATCTAGGTTAGGTAAACCTAGATGCAATTCTTACAAGCATTAAAAATAATCAATTCATTTACATGAGACATGTCATCTAGATTATTATATGTTCATGCATTAATCATACATGTTACTTTTGCATCTTAGGCATAATATATTGGTAAAACATGTATAGTTGATGGACATAACATATAGGTAGTTTACCATTTATCATTTAGTTGAAAAATATGCCAATTAATCGATTAAGGAAGGTATTAATCGATTAACGTGAATTTGGTTTTAACAGATAACTAAAAAACTAAAAATAGTTATTCTCAACAGTCCGTTAATCGATTAAAAGGGCACTTAATCGATTAACTGTGTTTTTAGGTTATTCATCATACATCATATCATTCATTTTTAGAATTGCTAGTTGCATATTTTTCATGCTCATTTGTGTCATATAGGCACTGTGAAATGCATCGTGAGATAGTGAGAGATAGTATCACGCTTAGGATTTAATTGTCATCCAATTGCATGTGATTAATGTGTTAACCTTTGCTATCTTTTCTTGCATGATTCTTGTATTTCTTTAGAAGAATTCTAGGATAGAAATTCTCTGTATCTGTACATTAATAAACTCATACATATTCATGCTAACTTGTGAGTCTTGTATAGGGTTTTTAGTTGTGTTTCAATTGTAATATTTTGAGCTACATTGTGCTTAATAATACTTTGTTTTTGTACTGTTTTTGTGTTGTAATAAAGGAAGTCGTCTCTTGGTGTCTTACCACCTAAGAGATTCAGTGATTCTTCGCCAATACTTAGAGGTCTTGAGTTTAGAACGTTTTCTTGGTTGTGGCTAGATTGTAAGAAAGGTTTTCTTAGGCGATTAGGTGAGTCAAACCAATAAAGTGGGTTCTTGGATACAAGAAGGGAGCGTCTAAGTTTTTGTATTGGAAGTGTGCATGTAACAATACATTCATTGCAATATTAGTGAAGAAAATCTCCCGAGATCAGAAGGGGAGTCCTGGATGTAGTTTGCAAGTGGACCCGCAAATGAACCAGGATAAAATTCCTTGTTGCGGGCTTTTTCTATCCTTAATATATTTACGATTCAAGTTGTAATATTGCCTAATTTTAGATGATAATTTGGATACTGTAAATTTGCTATATTGAGTTTAATTCTGTTCAAGTATATATGCTTTATCTGTATATGAATATCGGTGAGTGGTTGTGCAATAAGCCATTCTGCAACTTGCTGTTTTCTGTGAGTTAATCGATTAAGACAGAATTTTAATCGATTAACTGGGGCTTTTCCATAATAGGGCTTTGGTGCAAAAAGCGGTAATTGGTAAATGCGACACATATTCAACCCCCCTTCTAGGTATGTTTTGTCCACTGATACCTAACAAGTGGTATCAGAGCTAGTATGACGTGCTAGCTCAACCGCATACGCGTGATCCTTAAGAGAAAACAAATGGGTTCCACCAACCTCTTTGGCGGTGATGGCACATCCATTAATCGCCCTCCCTTATTTAGTGGCGAAGGATATGCCTACTAGAATGTCTGGATAAAGATATTCATTGAAGCCATTGACTCGGATATTTGGGAATCAGTAGTCAACGAGCCTTTCGTCCCAATGCATCTAGTGGACGATTAACCGAAAGAAAATCCTAAGAGCCTATGGACCGATAATGAACGTAAGAAGGTTCAATACAACCTACATGCTAAAAACATCATCATATCGGTCCTATCATATGATGAATTCTTTCGGGTTTCACAGTGTCAAAGTGCCAAGGAAATGTGGTACACATTACAAGTGACTCACGAAGGCACTAGCAAAGTCAAGCGAGCCAGGATGAATGCCCTGACACATGAGTACGAGCTTTTTCATATGTTGTCGAGTGAATCAATTGGTGACATGCAAAAGCGATTCACACACATAGTAAACCATTTAGTTGCTCTAGATAAATTTTTTACCAAAGGAAACTAACGAATAAAGTTTTGCATTGTCTTGACAGAAGATGACAACCTAAAGTTACAGCTATCATTGAATCCAAGGATCTTGACTCCATGCCTTTGGCAACATTATTTGGAAAGCTTCAAGAGCACGAGATGGAACTTGGGTGCTTGACGATACATGAGGAATCAGATCGCAAAAAGAAAGGCACATCTCTTAAAGCAACAACATCTCAACCTATTGAAGAGAGAGAAGATGCTGAGTCTGATTCAGATATTAATGATGAAACGTTGAGCCTTCTCGTACAAAAATTCAGGAAATTCTTAAAGAAAGGAGACTTTAAACATTTTAAGAAGAAAGAAGCGTGTGAGTCAACTAGAAAAGTCAAAGGTAACAAAGAGTGCTTTACTTGCCACAAATGTGGTAAGCCAGGACAAATGAGATTTCAATATCCTACTTACCTCAAGAAAGTTTATTCAGAGAAGAGCACTCCTCAGAACTTCAAGTCAAAGAAGGCCTACATTGTGTGGGACGTACCAGAGGAGGATACGACATCAATAATCTCAGATGAAGAGGAGACTGCCAACCTATGCCTAATGACCAGAACAAATGAAGCTTGCGAATCAAATTCAAAGGAGGTAAACAATGAGGTATACTCTAACACCTCATCTTCTTCTTCTGATGATTCACCTCCTTATGAGGACTTATATAATGCTTATGTTGAATTGCATGAAGAATTAAAAAATTAGCTAGGATTAGTTCTGAAAGAAAACGAGTAATCTTTCTAAATGAACAGAAAATAGTTTTATTATAGAAAGAATTAGATGAGTTGAAACTTGAGAATGAAGCCTTAGATCTAATATTTTCCTGTAACACATACAATTGCTCAAATGATAATTTATGTCAATCATCTGTCTGTGAGTCTTGCGAGACTTTGAAAATTGAGAATTTGAAACTTAATGAAAAACTCACAAAACTCATAGAGAGTTAAAATCAATTAGATACTATGCTTAGTCAAACTAGAAATGTTGGTGACCATATTGGACTAGGATATATTCTCCCTATGCGTAGGAGAAGACCATATAGGAAACCTGTAACTCGACCTAATAAGAAATTTTATAATAAAGTTCCTACATATTTCTATTGTGGCACACATGGCCACACTTCCTACTCTTGCTATATCAGGAAGTATGGTATACCTAGTGGTGTAAATGCATGGATGAAAAAGGGAGATAACTCCCCAGTTACTAACAGAAAAGGACCCAATATAAATTGAGTACCTGAAAAAGGCAAGTGATCTATTTTGTAGGTATGTCTACAAGCACATGAGCAACATTGGTATCTCGATAGTGGATGCTCGAGGCATATGATAGGAGATGAATCAAAATTCCTATATCTATCATTGAAAGAAAAAGGATTTGTCACGTATAGAGACAACAACAAAGGAAATATATTTAGTACCGGGACAATTGGCAACTCAACTCAGGAAGTGATCGAGAATGTATTATACATTGAAGGCCTAAAGCACAACCTATTGAGTTTCAGCCAACTCTGCGACAAAGGTAATCGTGTATGTTTCGACTCTGAGTGTTGCATAATTCGTGACAATTTATCTAATAAGTGTCAGACATCGTATTAATAACATCTATATGGTTAACCTAGAAGATGTCATGACATTATTTTCAAAATGTTTTGTTTCTAAATAAAATGATATATGGCTTTGGCATAAGCGTGCCACTCATATTCATGTAAAACATCTAGATAAACTATCTAAAAATAATTTGGTTGAAGGTATACCAAAACTTGATTTTAAAACTCATGAAACTTGTGATACTTGTCAAAAATGTAAATAAGTTAAAACTCTTTTAGTAAAAAGAATGTAATATCCACAACAAGACCTCTGGAGCTTCTCCATATGGACTTGTTTGGACCTTAACAAATAATGAGTTTTGGTGATAGTTTCTATGCTTTGGTAATTGTTGATGATTTCTCTAGATTCACATGGACATTATTTTTATCTTCTAAGAGTGATGCATTCAAATCTTTCAAAAACCTTGCCAAACAAATTCAAAATCAGTTCAATCTTAAAATTGTATTCATTCGATTCGATCATGGTGGCGAGTTTGAAAACCACCAGTTTGATAAATTTTATAATAAATATGGTATCATGCATTAGTTCTCAGCTCCTCGCACCCCTCAGCAAAATGGAGTTGTTGAGAGGAAGAATCAAGTTCTAGAGGAGCTTGCTAGAACCATGCTAAACGAAAGCAAGGTTCCTAAGTACTTTTGGCCTGATGTAGTGCATACTGCTTGCTATGTGATAAATCGTATACTCTTGAGGCCTACTTGTTTGAAAACTCCTGGTGAACTTTTAAAAGGCCGATAACCTAATATTGCTCATTTTCATGCTTTTGGATGTAAATGCTTTATTTTAAATAATGGAAAAAGAGCTCTAGGAAAATTTGACTCAAAAGCGAATGATGGTATATTTTAGGGTATTCATTGCATATTAAAAGCTTATCGAGTGTTTAATAAATATTCCATGCAAGTAGAAGAGTCTGTACATGTTCATTTTAATGAATCTTCTCCAAAAGAGAAGAGAAAGGTATTTTCTGATGATGTTGTAGGTGCTTTAGAAGAAGCATACTCTAATGACATGGACTGGGACAAAGAAGAAGAAGCAGAGCAAATTGTTCAAGAAGAGGATCAGGACAAGCCAATCGCGTGGAAGACTAAGAAAGATCATCCACTTGATAAAGTTATAGGTGATATCTCTACGGGGGTGGTAACTCGTAGTTCTTTACGTAATTTTTGTAACTTCGTTGCTTTCGTATCTCAAATTGAGCCAAGGACCATCAATGAGGCCATTGAGGATGTGCAGTGGGGTATAGTTATACAAGAAGAGCTAAACCAGTTCGAGCGCAATAATGTATGGTACTTGGTCCCTAAGCCAAAAGAACATCAAGTGATTGATACTAGATGGGTCTTCTGAAATAAACTAGATGAATCTAATGAATATGGCTTGATCATAAGAAATAAGCCACGCTTAGTGGCCAAAAGCTACAACCAGAAGGAAGGCATCGATTATGATGAGACCTATGCTCATGTAGCCAGATTAGAGGCCATTATGATGCTTCTATCCTTTGCATCGATTATGAACTTTAAGCTCTTTCAAATGGATGTTAAGAGTGCCTTTCTGAATGGCTACATTCAAGAGGAGGTGTATGTTGATCAACCTCCCGACTTTGAAAATTTTAAATATCTGAACCATGTATATAAGCTTAAGAAGGCTCTCTATGACCTGAAACACGCTCCTAGAGCTTGGTATGATAGATTGAGCTCTTTCCTTTTGGAAAAAGGGTGTGTGAGGGGTGTAGTTGATACTACTCTCTTTATCTGTAAATTAGATTATCATGTATTATTAGTTCAAATATACGTTGATGATATAATTTTCGGATCTACTAATGACATTCTTTGTAGAGAATTTTCTGTGATGATGCAGGGAGAATTTGAGATATCGATGATGGATGAACTGAATTTCTTCCTTGGGCTACAAATTAAACAAATGGAAAGTGGCATCTTCATTCATCAATCAAAGTATTGCAAGGAGTTACTCAAAAATTTCGACATGGAAAAATGAAAAGAAACTTCTACACCTATGGTGTCCGCTTGCTATCTAGACAAAGACGAAAAGATAAAAGCTATTGAGGTAACCAAGTATCGAGGGATAATCGACTCTTTGTTGTATTTGACTGCGAGCCGCCCTGATATTATGTTTAGTGTTTGCATGTGTGCTAGATTTCAAGCATTACCTAAAGATTCACATTATAGTGTTGTTAAACGTATCATGAGATATTTAAAAGGAACAATAAATATGAGATTATGGGATCTTATGGATAACTCATTATCCTTGGTAGAGTATTCTGATTCCGACTTTGCTGGATGTAAGCTGGATCGGAAGAGCACTAGTGGGACTTGTCACTTACTAGGCAATTCTGTAGTTGCATGGCACAGTAAAAAGCAAGCAAGTGTTGCTTTATCCACCGCCGAAGCGGAATACATTGTCGCCGGTGTGTGTTACGCTCAAATCTTATAGATGAAGTAACAACTTAAGGACTTTAGTCTTAAACTAGAAAAGATTCCCATTAAATGTGATAATACAAGTGTCATAAATCTATCCAAGAATCCCGCTTTGCATTCGAGAACCAAACATATAGAAATTAGACATCACTTCTTGCGTGATCATGTTCAATAAGGCGATTGTGTGCTTAAATTTGTTGAAAGTATTAAGCAGTTACCTGATATTCTCACCAAGCCCCTCTCACGAGACACTTTCTATGTTCTTCGAAGAGAGCTTGCAATTCTTGATGAAAAATATCTTGATTAAAATCGTCTAATTCTTTATTATGTGCTTCACATATTAACTGTCTAATATGCTTCAAAATGAATATTTGTTGAATGCATTCTATCCCTAATATGATTCATGATCTAGTATAATTAGCTCCATATGTACGTGTATTTGCTTAAAATTGCTTGATATATGTTAGAAATTTTTGCATGCTTCTAAAACTCAAAAACCTTCTTCATTCTACAAATCTGATGGTTGTTACTCGATTAACCATGAGTTTTAATTGATTAGAATGAGTTCCAGTAGCCAACATTTTATTTTTCACGAAATTTAATCAATTAATGTCCCATCTTAATCAATTAATGTCCCATCTTAATCTGATGGCTGTTACCTGGAATTTTAACTATGATTAATCGATTAAGTACTACTCTTAATTGATTAACGCCAGCAGATAAAGTAGAACTAGAAGCATTTTTTTCCATTTTTTCAAATCCTATCTATCCCATTTTCTCTCAAAATTTCAGAGGCAACAACATAATCTGAATTCTTAGCCTAAAAGAAGAATAAACCTCACCCTCTACCCATATTGCACTTCATTTCATCCTATTGCTTCTCAAATTTTCCAAGGAAACCCACTTTCCCAATTCCAAACCCTAAGGTTAGGTTCCCTCCCAAAATCCTTCTTCACCTCTCAATACTCTCGGTTTCTGCAATCAAAATGGAAAGAGGTCATTAAAAAGGATTAAGACAATTGCTCAACGCACACAAAGAGCTCCTATTGTTATACCATCGAATCTGAATGTAAGGCAGGACCGTGGAGATCCATACTACTCTCTCATACTGCAGGAGACTCTATTGTCAAAGTTTTAGGGCAGGAAACCAACTTATATCAAGTATGCCAATTTAACCTGGATGGCGGAACAAAATTTTGAATTTCCGCAAGGCATGCAAGCTCAAGGAGCTGTCACCTTTCTAGAATTTAAGGGAAATATTTACCCTGCTTTGCTTAGATAATTTTATGCCAACTTTAGATATAAGGATGGCAAGTAGTGGTCTATGATTTTTGGAAATATTTTTGAGCCGAGTGAGGATACTTTCATGAATGTGGGAGGTTTGTCCACCAATGGTGCTAGCATTGGTAATTGTGACTGGGTCAAGAATTCATTTGATGCTATTGAGGTTTACAACTCATGCTTGAGAGGTCCACATATGTATATCCAAGGAGAATTAACAAAAGTTGGGTCATTACCTGTGGAAAATAGACTATTGCACTATCTGATAGTGTACATTTTAGTTCAAAGGAACATAAATCATGCACAGCCCATTGTGAATGATTCGAGGTTTATGTATGTTGTTAAGGAAAATGTCATGATTAATTGGCCGGAGGAGATTCTTAAGGTCATTTATAGTGTGCCAACATCACAATTCAAGCTGCTACCCTATAGCATATTCATTTCGAGGATCATCGATTTTATACATATTGATGTGTCTGATACCATCATCATGGAGTCTTCTAATAAAGATCACCTGGTTAGTGAAAGTTTGATCCACAAGATGAGGATCAGGCAGGAACAGATAAGCATGATGCAGGAACTCAGGGGGAGTCAGCTGGAAACGCATCGCAGGTACCACCCTTTGGATTAGCTCAGTTGGATGCAATGGAGCAAAGGCTGAATAATAGAATGAATTTACATTTTCAGTCCTTGAAGGATTCTTACCATACAGACTTGGAGCAATTTGAGGAACGTCAGGTCGTCTACATCGATAACCACTATCAGTCTATGAGGAACTTTGTTCAAAACACTGTTGAAGCACAAAATGATAGATTTTGTGCAGAATTTGAGAAGATGAGAGTCCCCATCCAAGGAGATAGTAGTCTGACAGTTTCTGATGACAGAGACCTTCCTCCACATCCTTAGATTAGAAGACCTTAGACCCTAGGTTGCCTTTGGTTTAGTTCTTCTGTTGGCTAATTTCAAGGATTTTTGTTGCTTTGTACTCTTGAGACATATTTTCTCTTTGCTTTTATTGGGTTGTAATAGTTTCTATTTACTCTTGCTAAACATTTATCACTTGTTATGCATGATAGTGAACTTTAATCATTACTAGTTTTGTATTATATTGCTTATATCATATGTGTATCTATGTCATATATAGTATGAATTTATGTTTAATGGTATTTGACCATGATTGGTTATCTGCATCTATTCTGTTTGATTGAGTCTGTTGTATACATGTTATGATAATAATGCTTGATCATTCAATGCTTAATTAGTCATTGTATAACCTTTCATGCCATTAAACTTATTCATTTACTGTATTTTGTCAATTTAATTGATTAACCTACACTCTTAATCGATTAAATGTGTGTAAACGTGTGCACTTGTTCAAACTTCCTTCAACTAGTTAATTAATTGAACTCCCAAATTTAATTGATTGATTACAATTTTGATTTCATTATATAACTCTTCTTACTTTTGACAAGATTGACTCGTTTATCGTTTTGATAATGTCAAAAGGGGGAGAAAGGTTGCTTTGTTGTTTGATGTAAATTTGCAGGTTGTAAATAATATTCAGCTTCCATTGTCCAGCTATGCTCATTAACTTTGAAATTAACAACCATGCATTATATAACCATCGTCAAGTTATGCATCAAAACAAGATTCGGTGTGGAGTTTGTCATCATCAAAAGGGGGAGATTGAAAGTGCAAAGTTTCAAAGTGTTGCACTATTAGATTGCATATGTTTTTTTGAAGACAATGATTTAGTGAAAGCTTGAAGATGACTCAACAAATAAACATGCCATGGACTCAAGGGTTTCATGTCTAGACTAGGTTCCTTACAATAGTCATTTCTAGAGTCTTAGATGTGTGCCTTAGATATTGAGTCTAGGTTAGGTAAACTTAGATGCAATTCTCACAAGCATTAAAAATAATCAATTCATTTATATGAGACATGCCATCTAGATTATTGTATGTTCATGCATTAATCATACATGTTACTTGTGCATCTTAGGCATAATATATTGGTAAAACATGTATAGTTGATGAGTATAACATATAGGTAGTTTACCATTTAATCATTTAGCTGAAAATATGCCAGATAATCGACCAAGGAAGGTATTAATCGATTAACGTGAATTCGGTTTTAACAGATAACTGAAAACTTGAAAATAATTATTCTCAACAGCCCGTTAATCGATCAAAATGGCACTTAATCGATTAACTGAGTCTCATAAAGGTTTTCTATATAAACTATGTTTTTAGGTCATGCACCATACATCATATCATTCATTTTTAGAATTGCTAGTTGCATATTTTTCGTGCTCATTTGTGTCATATAGGCAGAGTGAAATGCATTGTGAGATAGTGAGAGATAGTATCATGCTTATGGTTTAATTGTCATCCCATTGCATGTGATTAATGTGTTAACCTTTGCTATCTTTTCTTGCATGATTCTTGCATTTCTTTAGAAGAATTCTAGGATAGAAATTCTTTGTTTCGGCATATTAATAAACTCATACATATTCATGCTAACTTGTGAGTCTTGTATAGGGTTTTTGGCCGAGTTTCAATTATAATATTTTGAGCTACATTGTGCTTAATAATACTCTGTTTTTGTACTATTTTTGTGTTGTAATAAGGAAAGTCGTCTCTTGGTGTCTTACCACCTAAGAGATTCAGTGAGTCTTCACCAAGACTTAGAGGTCTTGAGTTTAGAAAGTTTTCTTGGATGGGGCTAGATCGTAAGAAAGGTTTTCTTAGGCGATTAGGTGAGTCAAACCAAGAAAGTGGGCTCTTGGATTCAAGAAGGGAGTGGCTAAGTTTTTGTATTGGAACTGTGCATGTAACAATATATTCGTTCCAATATTAGTGAAGAAAATCTCCCGAGATCAGAAGGGGAGGCCTAAATGTAGTTTGCAAGTGGACCTGCAAACGAATCAGGATAAAATTCCTTGTTGCGGGCTTTTTCTATCCTTAATATATTTACGATTCAAGTTGTAATATTGCCTAATTTTAACTGATAATTTGGATACTGTAAATTTGCTATACTGAGTTTAATTTTTTTCAAGTATATCTGCTTTATCTGTATCTGATTATCGGTGAGTGGCTGTGCAATAAGCCATTCTGCAACTTGTTGTTTTATGTAAGTTAATCGATTAAGACAAAGTGTTAGTCGATTAAATGGGGCTTTTTCCAGAATGGGGCTTTGGTACAAAAAGCGGTAATTGGTAACCGCGACACCTATTCAACCCCCCCTCTAGGTGTGTTCGGTCCACTGATATCTTTTGAAAGACTGAATATTAATGTTGTGCTAGGTAACTCGTGATGTTCCCCACCATCATTTGAATTTAAGTATTGAAGTTGAAAGCGAATTTAATTGCAAAAATGATTGCAATTTGTTTTGTTCTTTTACTAGTGATGCAAATATTTCTGCTTAAATTAAGAACATCTCATTGCTGAATGTGATAAACTTTAAGGTCTACTGTGGAAATTCTTGATGAGGTTAAAATTGAGAAATTGGAACACTCTAACTGAATGTGTCTAATGATTATGAAACGCTCTATTCTAGAAGTGTTTCAGGGCTCTATTTTTTAGGGTCTGAGTGCAAGGAAATTCATTGAAGAAATAGAATCATACTTTGCCAAAAATGAAAAGGCGGATACGAGTAGCTTTTTTGGCTAAACTCTTCTCCATTAAGTATAAAGGCAAAGGGAACATAAGGGAGTACATTATGGAGATGTCTAATCTCGCATCAAAACTCAAGTCACTTAAGTTAGAGCTTGGTGATAACTTGCTCGTGCACTTGGTTTTGATCTCGCTTCTTGAACACTTTGGGCAATTCAAAGTGAGTTATAACACTCAAATGGACTATGTGCAAGAGGAAGAGAGACTGTAGAGAGATACGACTGAAAGTGTTCGCTTAGCTATGAACTCTCTTAATAAGAAAAGAAAGAACAATAAGGTTGATGCAAAAAGGTTATTTGTGCTTTTCTCAAAGAATGTGGAATTGTTCTGCAATATACTATGGTAGGCAAACCTGGCATGAAGGGTGTTGTTGAGCGATTAAACCGAACTCTTAAGGATATGGTAAGAAGTATGATTAGTCATTCTTCCTTACTAGAGTCTATGTGGAGGGAAGCTTTAAAGACTATAGTTTACATCCTTAATAGGGTGCCAATTAAAGAAGTTAACAAAACCTCATATGAGCTTTGGACTAATAAAAAACCAAGCTTAACACACTTGCACATTTGGGGTTGTCCAGCTAAGGCGCGACCTTATAGGCTGCATGAATGAAAACTAGACTCAAGAATAGTTAGCTGTTATTTTGTTGGCTATGTTGAACGTTCTCGGGGTATAAATTTCATGATCCCACTTTAAGACTCTTTTATTAGACTGGAAAGCAAGATTTATTGAGGAAGATGATTTTGGGAAGAAAGAGAACATAAGGAATGTTGTTTTTGAGGAAGAATGTGTCACTAATAGTGAACAAGTTTTTGTGCCTATTACCATTCAAGGAATAAATTCGGTAATAGAAGATAATGTTAAGAATATTGTCCCTGACAATATTCCAGAGCAAGACAACAATGAGGTTCTCCCTCAAGTACATATAGAAAAAATTCAACAACCTCAAGAAGTAGAAGTGCCATTAGGGAGATCCACTAGAGATAGGAGAAGTGCAATACCTGATGATTATATTGTATTTCTTCAAGAACATGAGGATGGTATCGGGTTAACAGAAGATGATCCATTGAACTTCTATCAAACCATGAAAAGTTCTAACTCTCAAAAGTGGATCGATGCTATAAAGGATGAGATGAAGTCTACGCATCATAATGATGATTGGGATGTTGTCAAATTACCTGAAGGTGCGAAACATATTGGTTGGAAATGGATATTTAAAACCAAGAGGGATTCGAAGGGTAAATTTGATAGATATAATGCTCGTCTAGTAGCTAAATACTTCACTTAGAAAGAAGGCATTGATTATAAAGAAACCATCTCTCCAGTATCTTCGAAGGATTCTTTTAGAATAATATTGGCACTAGTAGCTCATTTTGATTTAGAGCTACATCAGATGGATGTTAAGACTTCATTTCTAAATGGTGACATTAAGGAAGCGATCTATATGGTGCAACCATAAAACTTTGTGTCAGTTGGCTCAAAGTCAATGGTATGTGAATTAAAGAAATCCATCTAAGAGCTTAAACAAGCTTCTCATCAATGGAATCACAAATTTCATCAAGTTATTACCTCGTATAGTTTTGAGGCAAATAAAGTTGATGATTGCGGGTACCACATGTTTAATGGGAGTAAATTTATCTTTATGGTATTATATGTCGATGATATACTGCTTACTAGCAGTGATATGAGACTATTGCATGAGACCAAGATATTTCTAACGAAGAATTTTGAAATGAAAGATCTTCAGGAAGCTTCTTTTTGTATTAGGTATTCAGATACCGAGAGATCGCTCTCAAGGTATCCTAAGGTTGTCACAAGAAAACTATATAGATAAAATCCAAGATAGATTTGGCATAAAAGTCAGTAAACCAGGGGATACCTCTATAGCTAAGGGAGACAAGTTTAGTCTCGAACAATGCCCCAAAAATGACATTGAAAGATCTGAGATGCAAAATATTTCTTATATATCTGTAGTAGGAAGTCTAATGTATGCTCAAGTTTTTACACGTCCCGACATAGCGTTTGTCGTGGGAGTTTTGAAAAGGTATTTGAGTAATTCTGTAATGCATCACTGGAAGGCAATCAAACATGTTTTGTGTTACTTAAAGAGAACAAATGATTACATGTCCACTTATCAGATGTCTGAGAATTTAGAGATCATTATGTACTTTGACTCCGATTTTTGGGTGTCTAGACAATAGACACTCCACCTCGGGATATATGTTTATCTTGGTTGAAGGTGCTATTTTTGGAAGTTTGCTAAATAGACGCTCATAGCTCCTTCAACCATGGTTGTGGAGTTCATGGTTTGTTTTGAAACATCAGGCCATGACATATGGTTGCGGAAATTTTGTCATTGGCTTACGTGTGATCGATGGTATTAAAAGACCACCGAGAATTTATTGTGACAGTAAGTCCGTGGTTCTTTACTCCAACAATAATAGGAGTTCTACAAAGTCAAAATTTATTGATATTGAGTTTCTGGTTGTTAAAGAAAGTGTTCAAAATAGACAAATTTGTATAGCACATATAGGGACAAATTTTATGCTAGCTGATCCACTGACTAAGGGTTTGGTACCTAAAGTCTTTCATAAGCATATTGCTTATATGAGTATTTCTCCTTAGGATACCTTAGTTCAGTGGGAGTCTATATGTTTTATGACTTACTTTGGACGTCATATATAGTTTTATGCATAATAAAGTTGATGGTTTATTGTTCTATTTTGAACTTTGTGTATTGTAACTATTGTGTTGCAATTAAAGAATTTGGATTGATCTCACTAAAGAAGGACCAATTGGAAATAGACATATTTGAGATTACATTGTGTCGCGGCCCGATTTTTGGTTGGAAGACCGGCTCTACGACTTGGGAGGAGGCGAACACGATTTATACCTCTCCCAATTGATTTGGAGTCGCCACTATGTTTTTTGCGGTTAAAACGTAGAAAACTCTCTAGTAAGCCCAATTAGGTTAAGAGTGGTCTTTGAACAGAGATTCTAAGCTCGGGAGTCGATTACGGATCGGGGAACATATTAGCACCACGTCCGCCCGTATTAAAATGGTATGCTCGCTAATAGCATGACTTCTATACCCTTAACAATTAATTATTTAAAAATTAAATTATTGAAACAAAATATTTTTATTTTTGATATTTGTGTCTGACAAGAGGTTATCCTGCTCCAACATATCCCTGGGTGCAATAGGGAAATCAAGACTACGTAGTTCTAGTTCAAAAATTGGTTGGTTAGTTTGGTTGATTGTTATTATTTTGAAAATATCAATTCGGTATTGATAGATTTGGTGGATTGATTATATGGATTTTGAAATATTTAGTATGTGATTGTTTTAATTCAACGAAACTAATAGTTTAGAGATGGTATTGGTCGTAGACCTTCTCCTCATTCTCATGGAAGTTAGAGACAACTCGAATCATAACCTTACTATAAAAATTCCATAATTCATTTAGGTAAAAGAGGTTTTGATTATATTTTTTATATGGAACTAATAGCTTAGAGACGATGTTGATCGTAGACCTTCTCCTTATTTTCAGAGGAGTTAGAGACAACTCGAACCATGACCTTACTATAAAAATTTCGTTTCTTATGGATAATGGAATCATTAGCAACATTAACATATGTGTGTTTGTCCAAAATATAAAACGAATGCAACTAGAGATAAAAAGAACGATATGAATGTCTTTTAAGAATTTTTCTTGTTTTGCTAACAAATAATACAAAAGTTAGAAGTAAACATCATAGAGAGAACATTAAGGATATTGGTTATGGAAGATTTATGAACAATGTCGAACAAGATTGGTTCTCTTTAGAAGCCAAATAAATGTATAATTATATATATACCTGCTTTTATTCATCCTCTTGTGTTGCTAGCATTAAGAGCACTTGTAATCAAATTTTGGCAACATGTGGAGCCCCTAAGTTCACATAGCTCTTGAAGTACTTGGACTAGATATCCATAGATAGTATAAAAAATAGCAGCATCATGGTCTTTATCAAAACAGAAACATTGAATAGCACAAGGAGTATAAGTCCATGATTTCTCTTTCCTGGTTCCCACTTCCAACTTAGTAAGCAATTATGCATTACTACTAATGTTTCCACTTCATCTCTTAATATGATCATTATGACACAAGGAATATATGAAGTTCTAATGGCCATCATTAAAGCATGAAATGAAAGCATTTGAAGCAAACCACAAACAACCTCCTAGCAACACGGTCCATATCCTTTTGCTTTGCACCACAAGTTCAAACTTTGGTCCCACACATGCTTCGATACTACTTGTTGCAAAGTCAGTTCCATCAACCTCAACCTCAGATGATACTGCAAGATATATTGGATGAGAACTAGGTTGTTCGAGTTCAACCTCATCTTCCTCGATAAAATTCTTCTTCTTCAACCCAAAGTTAAACACATCAGCACTACTACCAAATAGAAAGGGAATCAAGAGTCAACTCAGGGTGAGGAAGCTAAGCAATCCAGCTAGCAAAACCAGAATATGAAAGTGTGTGTCTTTGTAGTAATTAAAGGAAAAGAAGTGATTATTCTTTAGAGTGGGGGAGACGCAAGGAAGAAGGTATGAAGGTTTCCCTTCTCTAGGTTCCTTTCCACTTTTTTGTCACCTTATCTTCTCCATGGCTTTTATACACTTTGCAATGTCACTTTTCCTTTTATTTTTACGTTACTCTCTCATACCCTTTTCCACTTCTCACCGCCTCCTTCCTTTCTTATTCTTTTTTCTTCTTCCTCTCTTTATGTTATGAAACTTTTTCTCTTTTCTAGCATTACACATGCATGTTTCATTTAAGTATGGATCCCAATCAATTTCTATTTTATATATTTTTTGTAACCTTTGCATCGAGAATGAATTCTTGTAATAAATAGATCTGTCAACATTTTTAGTAATTCGAAAATAAAAAACTAAACCAACATTAATAATTTCAAACTAAATCGTTGGTAATTAATTGATCATCGCTTATGATTCAACATAAAATTGGTTCTAGGATATCTAAAAAATGCTATTTACAATTTTGTTTATTTGAAATCTTTGTATAAACTTTATACGTTTTGGCCGGACAAAATTGAGTGTTCACACATTGCATGAAATTTTCATGTCACTCATCCATATTTGATCTATATCATTAAGTATATTAATATGATGATCATCGTGGTCGAGACACATTTGAATGTGATGAAGGTCGCAGTGGTTCCATAGTTGATATATGAGATGGACCAGATTGTATTAAGGAGAAGTCTAAATGTAAAGAGCATATGGATGCGCGCCTAAAGAATATGTGATATAATTGTTTCAGGAAAAATTTGAAGCTCAAGTGGGAGATTATTAGAAATTCATAATTTCTAATTAAGGTGTGCATCATATATTTAATACAATTATATTGGCTATTTATTTTAGGGTTACAAAACAAGTGATCTAATTAATGACAACCTATAAGACTTCTGAAACTGATAACGGATATGGGCTTAATGAGTGGATACCCAAACGGTTGACCTATATGGGATAATGAGAACTCTATAAGTTAACACATAAGGAACAATTATGGTCCCCAATACACAAATCACAAATAGTTTTCACTTCTCCTCATCAGAGAGAAAATGAATTTCCCAAAAGGAATTCAGGATTTGGTTGAGGAAGATCATCATACCAAAACTCTCTCAAAATGTATATCAAATGAGTAGATCAAAGAACATGGATTGAGGGATTCAGGTATGACTTTATATCTTTATTTTATATATATGTGAGAATCATGATATTCAAGATCTAGGATTGATATTTCACCAATCATCACGAAATTTCTAACAGTTGATGGTATAAGAAAGAGTATTGGTATGGAAGTGTAATATCTATGTACTCTTAGTGTAAAGATTTATACACAATCACTTCATCTTTCATTTGGATTACTTTTTCTAAAAAGTTAATGATGATTGAATATAAATGGTGCACGACGTAGTGACAGTGTATAAAACTCATACATTGTTGGTGCATACATCATTTTCTCTTGTTACGAATATGAGGACTATGTTTTGATCTAGATATCAAGGAGATCAGTTGTGGTGAGGATGATGACCTTGGTGAAGATGCTTGTTGAAGGCTTCATAAGTATTATTATCAATTTGAGCAAAGTTTATGGGGATTATCTTCCTGCACTTATTGGGTAGGCAGAACGTGAAAAATATATCCATTCACTCTAAAATACTTTTCCAACATGCCCTTTTGTCCGCGAACATTTTAAACGGGCAGTCTGCAAGCAAAATTAAAAATATTGGCCAATAGAACCAATTAAAATGAAAGCCATTGTAACTGTGCATATTTAGTTTTGATTCTAATTTGAAACTTAAAGAGAAAGGCAATCGATCTAAAGGGGATACATGTATTGGCAATGGCAAATTTACGGTGTAGGTGTAATTTGACTTTGTTATGTAGAAATCGTCAACCCCATAGGCGTTTTCCCTTATTTTTTTTCCTATTCACACCTAAATCGTCAACCACATAGGAGATTTATTTTTTTATACGTTTCGTTCAGAACTCGTCAACACAGTAGGTGATTTCAGTTTTTTTTATTTATTTTCCAGGGGCAAAATTGTTGGTGCTATAGGAGTTTTATTTTTTTAATCATAAAAGTGCCTAAATCGTTGGTGACATTGGAGTTTTTTTTAATTTCCAAAGACGATTAATTCATAAATTTCAATGAAAATCGGCACAGTTGTTGACGATTTTTGTTTGTTAAAAATGAATACAGAAATCGTCATTGGCGTTGACGATTTTGGTGAATGAAAAAACAAAGAAATGAAATTTAACCTAATCTTAAATCGTCAATAACATGGACGATATCTAATAAACCTAATAAATTGTAAACCTAGTAAACCTAATAAATTGTAAACCTAATAAACCTAGTAAATTGTAAACCTAATAAACCTACCACGGCAAAATTTTAAACCTAACAAATTTTATATATTATACACATCACACTACCCACACAATCACCTATGAATTAATCGTCTTTGGAAATTAAAAAAAAAATCAAAACCTCCAATGGCACCAACGATTTAGGCACTTTATGATTAAAAAATAAAACTCCTACAACACCAACTATTTTGCCCCTGGAAAATAAATAAAAAAACTGAAATCGCCTACTGTGCTGACGAGTTATGAACGAAATGAATATAAAAATAAATCTCCTATGTGGTTGACGATTTAGGTATGAATAGGACAAAAAAAAAGGAAAAACGCATATGGGGTTGACGATTTCTACAATTTATACTGTCGTAATAAAAAATAAAGTTACACTACTATGATAATAATAAAGTCAAATTACACCTACACCGTAAATTTGCCGATTGGCAATCACTTGAAATGTACACATTAGCTATATTAGAAAATAACTTCAAAATTAAAAAAAATAGGTTTTTCCTAATTTTATAAGAGGAGGGAATTCACTTACTCTAATAGTACACATCTTAGTATTCTAGGGAAATCTAATTGTTTGAATTAGTAAATAGATCTCAATCAATATATTTGCCTACAATTGATGATTAAGATTTAAAATAAACTTAAAAAACTTACTCTTAAAATAAGTGGATTATCACATTTCTAAATACATCATATAACTAGCAAGTGCAGCTAATGAATCTGGTTATTATGATGAATAACAAATTTATTTATGAATATGGGTGCACTCTGCCTTGAGTATTTATTAATCTGGTTATTTTGATGAATAACTAATTTATAGAGGGCAGTGCACCTGAAGCATAGTTATATTACATTAAAGTTGAAAATCAGAACCAATATTATTTTGGATTTTTTTAATATAGGCAGCCGCAAGCCCCAACCTATGTTTATGGTGGACATACATAATATTTTATACTCTATTTAAAGATAGATATATTCATGTCTTCCCTAATTTAGATGGGTAGAACTGCTCTAATTACTAATATTATTCACATGTACAGATAACGAATGTCTAAAGAAGAAAAGAAGAATGATTTCATCCTAAACCATCACCATTTTGATAGAAATATCAAATTAAATATTTCGAGAAAATATAAAAATTCGTAAATAGGTAAAGGACGGAAAGTTTAATAAAGTAAAAAAATGAGAATCATACATTAAATAATAAAACTATATTTTAAATTCAAAAATTAAAAATATAAGAGATTTATACGTGGCATAAGTCATGTACAATTAGAATTTAAAGTGATTTCTTAATACATGTCATATTGTGAGTTTTATCCAAAAACTTATATGATATGCTATATTTTCTTATCTGCTTATTTTAGTTTTTGTCCCATAAACTGAGTTTTTTTAGACGTTTTAACATTTTGACTGCATGCACTTTGTTTGCTTTAGTATGGATTCTAATTAGGAATAGCAAGGGGCGGAGCGGGGTTAGCTTTGTGCTTATCCAACCTCAAACCTAAAATTTAAAACTCAAACTCGAAATAAGTAGGGTTGAAAAAATACTATCATCTTTAAACTCGTCTGGTTTATGATAACTCAAACCCGATAGAAATCCACTTGAAACATGTATGTATATATATGTATCAAATTTCTATATATATATATATATATGTTTTATATATGTATTCGTGTATAATTTTATAATTTTCATATACATTAATCGAGTTCGAGCAGACTCGGGGTAGGTTATCAATTGTACTAAACCTGAACCCTAAAAACGAACTCAGATAAAATCCAAACTCGAATCTAGTCATATCAGGTTTTCCACATTAAATTTGGGATAAGTTCGAACGAGTACCCACTGATTTGTTTTTCACTGTTCAATGTCTATCTCACATAATTAACTTGGTGATGAGTGAAGGGTACTTATATGGCGAAACTGACATCCACATATCATCCAGCACGTGATGCTACATGTTGTGCCTTGTGCAAAAAAAAAAACAAATTATCAAAAAATTATTGTAGTTAATTATTTTAAATATTTATTAGAATATAATTTTTAAAAATTATATAAAAATAGAATACCCTCATAGAAAATGAAGGGTTTTAATAAATACTAAAAAAACTGTTGATACACTTCAATAATCATATATGTAACACATTGCCTACTTTCATCGATTGACATAGGCAACACGCCCAAAACCACCTCTAGTGCAAATAGTCGGTCAGCTTTATATGCTACACCTTCTCAAATCCCACAAACATCAAATCAAGAAAATAAATTCAATTCCTTTCATCTTTTTATACACATAATAGAGGATAATTACTATAAGAGTAGACGAACATATTTAAATAATAATTATATATGTGATGTAACATGTAGCGCCATGTGGAGGATGGTACGTGGATGTTCGTATTGTCACATGTGCACCATCTACGATTCAACAAGTTAACTAACGAAAACGATTAGAAGGACCAAAATCAAAACTAGACAAACTACAAGGACGTAAGTCTAAGAAATATTTACAAAACAATCCTAATTTTATTGAGGAAAAACTTAAAGGAAATATTTTATTTCTTCAAATCATTATAATAACTTATCCAAAAAAAGTTCAATTTATCAAAATTTGGAAAAATTGATTTTCACTCATTTTCCTTCCTAATTGAATCTCTCTTATTTCTGGCAAGTTCATTACCCAAAATCCCACAAAATCTCACAAATGTTTATTTTTTTGAGTGAAATACCTTGTGAACAAATGATCATAGTTAGCTTATGACTTTGGCATTTAAGTTGTATGTTTCTCAATGTTTGTCTTGGATATTATTTATTTTTCTTCATTTTGATAATATCAAAATGGGAAGAAATGATTAGTCGTGTGTTTGATTTTTATTTTAGGGCAATAGACTTAAAATGTTAAACAAATGATGAGATAAACAAGATAGGGGGAGTACACCCAAGTCAAACTTAAAATTTTAAAGATATGGTTTGTCGTCAACAAAAGAGGATTTTGTGAAGAAGAGTATCTCCTTTAACAAGTTACTTGAGATAAAGTAATAGGTTACTTGAAACAGAGTAACAAATTAACTGACTAGACAAAAGAGTCCAATGTTAGAAGTGTGTTTTCCTAATTTCAAACTCAATCATTAGGTACTTCAACGTATCAGTATGATTCCAAGCATTTCATTCCTCTTGGAACATACCTTGGAAGTCTTCTAAACTCTATATATACACTCCTAAGTTTTTGAAAACAACACAACACTTTTAAAATATTTTTCACTTGAAAATCTATTACAAGTTTTAAAGAAAACTCTTAGAGAGAAATTATGCATTTTCATATTTTCTAAAAAAACAAGATCCTAAAGTGATATTAAATTTGAAGTGTTACTGAAAAGGATTATAAAATCATTAGATTAAGTTTAGAAATCTTTAGCCTTTCAAAAAGTCTTCTTCTATTGTACCAAACCAAAGAGTCACTATAGGTTTTGGTGAGTTATTATGTAAAAATACTTTGTGGGACAATAGATGAGAAAGTAATGGTTCTTCTATTCACTAAAATAAACATTATATTGATAGACAACATATAACAAGTGAATCAAATAAGTTTGATTTTAATAAGGAACGTAAATACTAATTGTCCACACTAAAACAAAACAACTAAATAATTAGTCAAATGGACCCATAATTCTTAACATCCATTCCGCCATAATCATGATCACCATCTTAATAAGCAAAATTTATCTCTATTGTTCTCTCTTTCGTTTTAGGTCATTCATGATAAAGGTGAACAATTTTAGGTGTACAACATATATGAGCTCAATTTTTCCCCACCTAAATGATGACATTTATCGTCACCATGTTTGCTATTTTACACACCTTTATTCATTTCTATTTTTAACTATTTTTCTAGTTAAGGTGGAGAAGTGTGTTCTTTGGATAGCCACCATGACTATATCCACTATGTTCATCTGCACGACCATGGTCATATCCTTTTCCACCACCACGAGTTTATAAAAAATAATTATGGTTATGTGTTCAAGTCATTCTAACTAGTGAACTTCAAGTTAGTTTGCATCTACATGAATTGCATTGTTAGCCATTAGATTAAATACTCATTAATTTTGTACGTCCATTTTGTTATAGGTTACCAAAGTTTTGAAGAAACCGTGAATTCACTTTAAGACTTCTATGAGGAATATGGAGAAAGTACAGAATTCGGTTTGCCAATTAGCGACTTTTGGGAACCGATTTCAAACGTTTGTAGAAGTCGGTTTGCCTAACATCAACTTCAGGTCAATGCCACATAGTTGATACAAAAGTTGGATTCTTCAATATCGACTTCTGGTTATTACCACAAAATATTTATAGAAGTCGGTTTCCTAACTGCGGACTTCTAGTCATTGACACAAAAAACATACGAAAGTTTGTTCTGTGAATACCGACTTCTGGTAATTGTTACAAAATTTATTCATAATTCATATTTGGCACTAACAACTTATCTATTGGTGTAGTTGAAGTTGAAAGCTCCATTTAGAAATCATTATGGGCTTTATAATTTTTGTCCATCTTAATGGGGGTAGTTATTTTTGAATGGTTGAAGATGACCAAATTGTAAATTAATAGAAAGATTGTTAGTTTTTTGTTTGCTTTTTAGGGGGTATTTTTGAAGGAACAACGTAGAAGAAATTGTAATTGCAAAATACTAATAATAATTCAATTGATTTAAATTAAATTACAATTGTAATAAATTCATACATCCCCTTAATGACTTCCAGTCCACACCTAAATGGTTGCCTATTACATTGAAGAAGGTCACGACATCCAAGTCTAGTATGGTCTTGGTCGTTACCTATCTGACCAATAGGGAAAATGTTATCATCTATCATGAAAGAACTTGACCCAATACCACCATTTTGATTGAAGTTGAACCTCATATCATTGAAGTATGTATTTATCGATTCATGTGTAGCAACATCAATACGAAATAAATTAGTCATAAAGTCATTATCTGCTGTAGAAAATGAGTGACAATGACCAATGATATTATCAGATTGATGTTGGTGTGATGTTTGATATTGAAAAGACATTCTCACCGGGTAAATGATATAAGAGTCATATATTGTTGGTTGATACATTGGATGTTAAGACATAATTTGTTGTGGCATAATAGGTTGGTTCATCATAAGTTGGAATATTGGAGTTTGAGATGTGAGATGTTGATTGGTACGGGAGGAGTGTGATAGATTTTGTTGGTAATTTAATAGATGTGATTCTTGGATTTGTAGTTCAACGAATAAGAGTGGTCTGGAATTGGTAAGATATCAATCCATATATTGTCGTGTATGGAAAAGAGAATGAATTAAAGGTCTTTGCAATACTTGACTCTTGTTATGTCTCTAATGCTCAATCCATTGTGCATATTTGAAGGCATAGTTCACATCTTGATTATCTTGTGTGACAATTTTGTGGAAGGCATCAATGTTCTCATGTAGGAGTGTAAAAGTTTGGTTTAGTTTATGGTGTATTTTAGTGACCAAACCGAACAAACTTACATGGTTCCACTCAGTTAACTGCAAATTTAACTATAAGAACCGAATCGAACTAGACTGCTCTTGAATGGTTCGGTTCAACAGTTTTTCCTATTATTTTTAAATAAAATCTTTTATCAATTGAAAGTTTAAAATGTATTACAAGAGATATTGTTTGTCATAAAAGGAAAAACGTTATTACTATTATTATAAAAAATTATGAATCATATATATAAGTAAAAAAATTAAAAGTCATAATTGTTTGTTAGTAACATATATAACAATGATGTAATTTATGAAGAAAAAACGAATTATCACATATATAATAATATAATCCACAATTAATTAGTAACAAATATAATTCACGATTTATAACATATATGTCAATTAGTAAAATATATAATAGTTAGATATATAATCTTACAATTCACAATTAGTAACGCATATAACTATATATATATATATATATATAATAATAATAATATATGGTATATGTTAGTTTTAAACTCATCATGATAAAAGTTGTAAGATATGTTCCAAATTATAAGACACTGAAAAATAATTTAGTAATTGTGGAAATGGGAACATGAAAATTACCTAGTGCTCTCATACCATGTAGAAAGGGAAATAATTCCTTGTGCTTTTTCATTCTACAATGCCCAATATAAATACAAGAGTGTTATATGACCAATATGGAAGATATTTACAAATACAGAAAGTATTGACTATGTTGTGAATAAAATTCCTAATTTAGGGGATATGGTTTTAATATGGCAAATTAGTTACAAGGATATGTGTTGAATATGCTATCTGTTATCAGCAATAACATATATAATACTAATATGATAACAATTTAGTAACATATATAACAATATTCACAAAAAAAATTGATAATTTAAGATACAAAATTGGTTGAAGTATTTAAACAACAATAAAACATCATTCCCTAACATCTATTTCTTTAATATGCAGTTTGGTTTGGTTCTAACAGTTCCTTAATTTCTAAAACCATAAACTGAACCAAACATAAATGATTCCTTAAAAAAAAAATAACAGAACTGAACCACAAAACCGAACCGAACCATATTTTGCGGTTTGGTTCAGTTCGGTTCCACCGATTTCACGGTTTAAATTGGAACCACTTACACCCATATTCTCAGGTGATTTTGGCACATCCTAAACCGATTCAAACTATAGTCTAACTTGATTTGTTTGATGATCTCGACAATGGAGAAAAATATCAAAGATGTGCATGCACTCCACACCTCCTTATCATGTTGGATTTGACATGGAAGGTTGTTGTTGTAAGTCTGATATGGAAGTCATTTAAACTACAAAGTTAAGAAAATATTATTAGAAAATCGAAATATCGTGTGAATCTGTAATGAATAAGAGTTTAAGAATTTTTACATCATTGTCGTCCATGTGATGTATGTGTGCCTTATAGTCTGTCGGCACCCCACCTATACAAAGTTGAAATTAATTATTGATGATAAAAGTAAAAAGTTAGGAATAAATAAATTTTATGTAAGGGGGAAATTTATATTACATTGAAGCAAATGTATAATGTATAAGATATATACCCTATAAAATTGTTCTAGTTATAATTTTGTAGGGTGAAAGGATATGATGTAAAAGTTGTCAATCAACTAAGTTAATTTTAACTCAGACCCTAATATATTTTCCTTCTATGGGAACTTTTTCCAATAGCTCTCTATACATAGTTCATTCCAGTCAAAAAAGGCGGACCCCGTGATTGGTAGACTGCTGAAATTAACTCTTAATTTGAGTGAAACATCTTCTAGAGTAATGATGCATTCATCACATGGAAGATGAAATGTGTGTTTTGGGACTTCTGTGAAGAAGATCATTGCTCCGGACCTTGACACGACTTTGATGAAGACACCAACATCACCAAAAATAAGAAAAAGAAGAATACTTATGAAGACAAAGACGACAAAGCTTCAAGACAAATTAGTCTAAGCCTAAATAGGTACTTCTATCCTATACTCTTGAATATATAATAGTAGTAATACTCAAACAATTTTTAAATAAAATTGAAACACTTCAAGTATAAACAAAACAATTTTAAAAAATAGTGTGTAACAGGTTACTGTATTTAAGTAACATGTTACATAAGTGAGAAAACCAATTACTCAAAAAAAACCGTGCAAAGTAATCGATTACCCAAATGTTATAATTCATTACTCAAATTAAAATTTAATTGACAGTTGGACAACATGTTTGAGTAATCTATTACTCAAGGATGTAATTGATTACTAAGAGTTGTTGCACTAGTTTTAGATTTCAAAATGAATGGTTTTCATTCCAATCAATTTCTACCCTTTCAAAGAGGCGTTACGGCTGGTTGAAAAACTTATTTAAAGGCATTGAAACTCAAAATTAAACAAGAACTCTTACACAAACTTTCAAACATAATTCTGAAAATTCTTTGAAATTTTTTCTGCATATTTGCAACTTGTTCTTAAACTTTCAAAGTGAATTTTTTGAGTTGCTTGAAGTAAAGTGTTTCAAAGTTTTGACAAACATATAAGAACATTATTACTTAGTTTACAAAAGAGTTATCGGATTGCAAGTGATATTACATTCAATACTTGTAAAGGCAATCCTGCCATTGTTATAATTTCTTCATTAACATTTCAGATATCTTTCTTTCACAAATGTGTGATAAGAAAAGGGATAAAGTCACTTGAAAATGTGTTTTTCAAGAGTGACATAAGTATTAGTGAGTGTGTAAGGTACATAGAGGTCTTTTGGTGAGATATTGTAATTATAACTCATAATATTTAGTGAAGAAATCTCTTGTGCTGCAAGAGTATTGGATGTAGCATTCGGTGGACAAAAAGGTGAACCAATATAAAATTTCAGTGTACTCTCTTCTCCTTTATCTCTTAATTTTCTGCATAATTTCTCCGCTGCACTTCACTCTTGATTTTGTAGAAAAAGTGGCCATAATTTTAAGTCAACTAATTCACCCCTAGTTGCAATCTTAGTCTTACAATTGGCACCACAGCTATTTTTTAGTATGTTATTCTCAAATCTGATCCTATATCGAAGATAACCTCAAGATCATTCCTAGGAGAAGGTTCCAACATCAACGCCCTTCAAGCTTTGTTGGAGAGTGCTATGACTTTTTGGAAAATTAGAATGAGAATCTTCATAGAATCTCTAGACTTGGACATATAGAATGCAATTGAAGAAGGGCCATATGAACCCTTCACCATAGTCAATAGTGTAAGGGAAGGAAAGCCCAAATCTTCATGGAATGATGAAGATAAAAATAAGGTGTAATATGATCTCAAAGCAAAAAACATCCTCACTTCAGCACTTGGCATTGACGAGTTCTTTAGAGTATCAAACTGCAAATCTACCAAAGAAATGTAGGATACTCTAGAGACTACACATGAAGGAACTGAGAAGTTAAAGCGGTCGAGACTCAACACTCTTTCCCAAGAATACGAAATGTTTTGTATGAAACATGGAGAGAAAATTCTAGATCTTCAAAAGAGATTTACTCACCTCACAAATCACCTTATTGCACTTAGTAAGGTATTATCAAATAGTGACTTTAACTTGAAGGTTCTAAGATCACTTACCAAAATGTGGCAACCAAAGGTAACCGCCATTTCCAAAAATAAAAGTTTATCAAAAATGTCATTGGCTGCTTTGTTTGGTAAATTGCAGGAACATGAATTAGAACTCAGCCAACTTGACCAACACGAAGAGGAAGAGAAGAAAAAGAAGAATATCTCTCTCAAGGCGAAAGTAGACAAATATGAATCATCAGAAGATGAATCTGAGAAGGAAGAGATGGAAGACACGGGTCTTCTTGTAAAGAAGTTCAGTAAGTTCCTTAAAATGAACAAGGGTGATAAAACTGGACAAATGAGGAAATTCACCAAAAATAATGACGCCTCCACTTCAAATCAAAAATTCACATGCTTTGAATGTGGCAAGCCTGCCCATATGAAGATGGATTGTCCAAGCCTGAAAAAGAATTCTTTCAAAGGGAAGAATGAAATGAGGACTAGACGGAGAGCCTATATTGCTTGGGAAGATAATGATATCATTTCCACCTCTGAACAAGAAAATGAAGAACAATCACATCTCTCTTTAATGACATCTCATCATTCTGATGATGAAGAGGTAAACGATACTAAACTATATTCTTCTGAATTACAAACTGCATTTGATGACTTGCATGATGAATATGTCAAACTCACAAATGTTTCTAAAACAAAAAACTGAGTTAGATGTATTTAGAAACAAACTTCATCATCTTCATGTCAAAACTGCATTGATCTTGAAAATAAAGTTTCATCAACAAGAGTAGTAAAAGTCTGGAAAATATCATTAATGATCAAAGACACTCAACAGGCCGAAGATGTCTTGGCTATTGAAAAAGCCATGTATCTAAGAAACAAAGTGTCCAAACAAAGATAAACTTTCATAAACAACGTATCTATGCATTTGAACATAGTAATAATAAATCTACGATACATAATCATCAACCCACATGTACATATTGTAAAAACCATGGGCATACACCAAATTCTTGCATAATTAGAAAATATGGTGTACCCCTAGGTCATTATATATGGGTTAGAAAGGTATTAACCTTGTAGGACCCAAAGAATATTGGGTACTTAATAAAACTTAACTTGTTTTGCAAGATAATTTGAGAGTTGCATGCAACTTATGGTACTTGGACAACGGCTGCTCAAAGCACATGATGGACGATAGAAATAAGTTCTATGTCCTCACTCCAAGGGACAAAGGCTATGTCACATATGGTGATAACAACAAAGGAAAAATACTTGGAGTTGGTAGAATTGGCAAGCCACCCTCAACAACTATAGAAGGTGTATTGTAAGTTGAAGGACTCAAGCACAACCTTCAAAGCATAAGTCAATTGTGTGACAAAGGTTTTCATGTGACATTCTACACGGATAAGTGTATCATAGAAAGTAAGAATTCTCAAAACTCTAAACTCATTGGTAAAAGGATAAATAATATATATATATATATATAGATATATATATATATATATATATAGGATTGACATAGACTCCTCTTTACCAATAACATGTTTAGTTGCTAATGATAATCATGATGCATGGCTTTGGCATATGAGAATTGCTCATATTCATATGGACCATTTGAATAAACTCATAAAGAAAGATTTAGTTGTTGGATTACCTAAAGTGAAGTTTGTTAAAGACAAACTATGTAGTGCTTGTCAAATGAGTAAACAAACAAAAACTTCTTTTAAACCTAAGCACATGGTTTCATCCAATAGACCATTGCGGTTACTACATGTGGACTTATTTGGCCCCTCAAGGACAAAAAGTTATGGTGGTAACTACTATGCTCTTGTTATAGTAGATGATTTTTCGAGATATACTTGGATTCTATTCTTAGTTCATAAGAATGAGGCATTCAAAGCTTTGAGCATTTATGCTAAAAGAGTTCAAAATGAAAAATCACTAAAAATCGCTGCTATAAGAAGTGATCATAGGGGAGAATTTCAAAATTCTTCATTTGAAGAATTCTGTGACGATATTGGCATCAATTACAATTTTTCTGCTCCTAGAACACCACAACAAAATGGTTTTATAGAGAGAAAGAATCGGTCTTTAAAAGAACTGGCTCGTACGATGTTAAATGAAACTAACCTCCTAAAATATTTATGGGCTGATGCAGTAAGTAATGCATGTTATGTTACAAACCGTATTCTTATAAGACCAATTCTTAAGAAAACCCCTTATATGACCTCTTTAAAGATAGAAAACCAAACATTTATCATTTGCATGTATTTGGTTGTAAATGTGTTTTTTTTTAATAATGCTAAAGATAACTTAGGCAAGTTTGATGCAAAAGCTAATGAAGGTATCTTCCTTGGCTACTCTCTTACGAGTAAAGCTTATAGAACTTTTAATAAAAGAACTCTAGCCATTGAAGAATTCGTTCATGTATCTTTTGATGAAACCATTCCTATAATAAAGGATGCGTTAACTTTTGATGAAGAGGACTTGTCAAGTTCCCATTCTAATGAAAAATCTATTATTGATTCTACAACAAAATCTGAGCATTTGAAAATGGATGATAATCTATCCTCTCAAAAAGAGCATATTTATGTTGAGTTACCAAAAGAATGGAGAAATCGTCGAGATCATCCTATTGACAAAATCATCGGTGATATTAGTAAAGATATTACTACTCGCTTAATGCTAGAAGATGCATGTCTTAACATGGCCTCTGTCTCTCAAATATAACTCTCCAAGATTGATAATGCAATCAAGGATGAACACTGGATTCTTGCAATTCATGAAGAATTAAACCAGTTTGAGAGAAATGAAGTTTGGGAACTTGTTCCTAGACCTAAAAATAGGCATGTCATAGGAACTCAATGGTTATTTCGTAATAAATCTGATAAAAATGGTATTATTGTTAGAAATAAAGCTACACTGGTAGCCTAATGATGCAATCAGGAAGAAGATATAGACTTTGATGAAACCTTCGTTTCGGTTGCTAGACTTGAAACTATTAGGCTATTACTTGCATATGCATGCTCTTTAAACATTCAGTTATATCAAATGAGGACGTAAAGAGTGTTTTTCTCAACAGATATATTCAAGAAGAAGTGTTTGTAGAACAACCTCTTGGTTTTGAAGATTACAAACATCCTTCTCATGTTTACAAATTAAAGAAAGCTCTCTATGGCTTGAAGCAAGCTCCACGTGCATGGTATGATCGTCTAACAAATTTTCTACTTGAAAGATGATTTACCTAAGGAAAGGTCGACACTACACTCTTTATAAAGAAAATAAATCATCATACTTTTCTTGTTCGAATTTATGTAGATGATATTATTTTTGGTTCTACTAATGAGGTTTTGTGTAATGATTTTGGCAAAATGATGCAAGGAGAGTTTGAAATGTCCATGATGGAGAAGTTGAATTACTTCCTTAGAATACAAATCAAACAACTTGATAATGGAATTTTTGTAAGTCAATCCAAGTATTGTAGAGATTTGCTGAAAATATTTAATATGGATGACTGCAAGCCAATAGCTACTCCTACGGGATCCGGTACTTACATTGATACAGATGAAGCTAGAAAATGCATTGAAATATCAAAGTATCAAAGTATGATTGGATCTCTTTTATATTTAACTACCAGTAGACATGATATCATGTTTAGTGTATGAATGTATGCATGCTATCAATCTAAACCAAAAGAATCACACTTAGTTGTTGTTAAGATAATCATAAAATATCTTAAAGGCACAACTGAAGTTGGATTATGGTATCCAAAAGGAAGTTTATGTGATTTGGTTGGTTATTCAGATTCAGATTTTGTTGGATGCAAAACTCAGAGGAAAAGTACAAGTGGTACTTGTCATATTTTAGGAAATGTTTTAGTCTCCTGGTCTTGCAAGAAACAAGCATGTATTGTCTTAAGCACTGCTGAAGCTGAATATATAGCAGCAGATAGTTGGTATGCCCAAGTGTTGTGGCTTAAACAAAAATTACGAGATTATGGCTTAGACTTAGGTTGCACTCCTCTAAAATGTGACAATACTAGTGTTATAAACCTCACAAAGAATCCAGTTATGCATTCTAGAACCAAACACATAGATATAAGGCATCACTTCCTTAGGGACCTTGTCCAAAAGAAACATGTGACTGTAGAATTCGTTGATACTCATAACTAACTAGCAGATATTTTCATTAAACCATTGACTAAAGAAACTTTTTATAAAATTAGACGTGAATTAGACATTCTTGATGAAGCTTACCTATCTTAACATGATTATATGTATGATTCATTATGTTTATCTCATGCCTACTTGGACTTAAATGTGTTCATTTATGTTTAAAACTTTTAAATTTTGGGTCATAAATCATTTTCATAGCATAAATATGCCTAAAATTAATTTTTTCTAGGATCAGTAATCGATTACACTAGAGAGTAATCAATTACAGGGTTGAACAGGAGTTTCAGTAACTGGTTACTCAAATGTTGTAATCGATTACTCAAAGTTGGTGTTTGAAATTTTAAAATTTTAAAACTGAGTAACCGATTACTCAAAGTGAGTAACCGATTACTCTATGCAGGTATATATATGATTTTCTGCATTTTTTTTCAAACTCATCTTCTTCCTCATTCTCTCTCACTCGTGTAAACCCCCTCAAAACTCGAAAATCTTCATTTTTCATCCATTTTGAGTGATATTTGTGTCTATTCATATCACATTTTCAATTCTAAACACTTCTATACCATCATTTTCGTGATTAGTGGACCAAATCAAAAAAACCCCAAATCTCCCAAACCCAAAAACCTAAAACCTTCAAAAACTCAAGTCATTGCATCTTCTTCAAGAACAAAGATGCAACACACTAATGTGACGCAAAAGAAGCAAGAGACTTCATCCTTGGAGTCTAACCCTCTGGATTTAGCAAGACCTCTCATAAACGATGAACAAACAAAGTATTCGAAGAGCACTTCCATAGACGAACCTTATTTACTCCAAAATACGGTAATGTCGGGAACTTTGAGTTTGAAGATTTTATTTTCTCTTATCTTTTACGGCAAAAAATCTTTTCGATTTTTGCTGTGAATCAAATTATATTTATCATGAACTTGTTAGAGTATTTTTGTAACACCCTTTTCCTAACGCTTCAAGCAATTACATACAAGATCATCGTTTACGATCTTGGTTAATTATATTTTCCTTTTTGCGAAAATAGCGCATAAAATTTTTTTCTTTATAACATATGAACATATGGTTCTTTCATAACTCACCACTTAAACTATAGACTAAATCACAATACAACATAGTAACATACACATATTTATATATATAGATCATCAGTTCAAAAACCGTCATAGTCCAAAAAAAAAGAGTACGTCATCCAAGTCATGCCATCCACATATACACTCCAGCATAATAGGACATATATATACACAAATATACACACACAAAAGATCCTATGGCTGGGTGTACACTGCATTCACAGAAACTGCACTAAAGAAACTATACGGTCATACCATGCATAAATAGACCGTCAGAATCTCGACCCAACATCCTCCTGCTACTGTCCCTCAGAACTACCCTCCTCAGGGTATTCCTATGGATCCTCATCATCACTGGAAATATATATAATATCCTCCCTAACCATAGGCTCGGCTGGCGCATGGGAGTATGATGGTGAATGCGATAGTCGGGCCCTCCTTACCGAGCCACGAATATCAGCCTCGTCATTCTGAATCCTCCCACGTACCCCATCAGAAGAGGACCCAGGAGCAAACTCCAGGTTCTCTCTCACAGCAATAGCGAGTGAATCCATATGACTCTCCCGTAAAGAAAGACATTGGATACATCGACAAGTCTGAACTCCCCGATTCGTCTCAGTATGATTAGTCGGGGTCACAGATGGTCCCCCAGCAGAACGTCTCACCGAGGCTCTGGGTGTACACCGGAATGGCGCAACCCTACGTGTCCGGGCATGATAGGATCCAGAAGATAGGTCAATAGGAGCAGTAGGAGATGGAATATACCTGGCAGGAGCAAGAGGAGGTATGCGTCGTAACTCGTAACCGTCTGGTATGTGCATTATATAGACCGCTGGAACGGTAGAGCGGCGGGGGAGTATCACTCTATGCTTGTCCGAGTACGAACACCTGATTTCTATGTCTCCCCTAAACACCGTCCTAGACCGGTCCACCCTAACCTCCCCCGACGGGAGAGGCATGATCTCTACTCGACAAGGAGGAACCACAGAAGAAGCCTCTAGGTCCATCACTACCTGCAATGTGATATTGGAGAGTAAACATCTCTATATAAGATAAACAATCAACAATTAATAAAGTCATAACATAAAACAGATCGAACAGGTATTAATATAACAATTTAATCATATGTATGAGCATGATGGAATAATGAATGCACTCGTTAATCTAATGAGACCAACTATTTTGTAGATGAATGCATGGAGAAAACGTCTCCTAACTAGGCCTCTAACGATACATCAACAGCAATGGTACCGACTGATCGAGCCCGACCAACCATTTGCTGTTCTTAGGAAGCGAACAAGACTAATACAACATCATGCCAACCATTTGTAACCAAAAGGCATATAACTATTGTGCATTCAATAGCGTCGGAAATACTCTCCGGTTGGCAAAGATAACCGCTGCATCACCCTGAGCATGATACCTTCAAGGGGGTGTTAGAGGTCGTTGTAGTTACTGCAAAGAGTTCTGTTGGCTCAAGGGAGCTACCCTATTCCTGATAAATCAATCTCCACCCACAATGTCCCCTCAACCAAGTCACACAGACAAGGTACCCCTCTAGGTTCTCAACACAATCTCAGTGTCGTATCTTCCTGCAGATTATGTTACAAACGGTAAACATAGTGACATGAATCTTCTGATTCATATAAAACATAGCTTTTTTTCCTTTTAAATAAAAGAATCAGGGGAAACCTTTTTAGGGTAATAACGAAACATTTTCGTTGAAACTCAATTATAACATTTTCTTCAAGTTCTAACTCAATGGCTTATTGATCAAAAGGATTTTCTAATCGCTATAAAAATACGCCAGTTCTAATAAGTCAGAAAAACATTTCCCCTTCATCCTTCGTCAAAT
>NW_017727826.1:5122-5906 GCF_001865875.1 Lupinus angustifolius | reverse complement strand
CACTTCAACCAAACATATCCATCATAATTTAGAGTTTAAATTAATTTACGAACAACTAAGTCTCGCTACTCGATTGTTCGCGGCCACAGAAATAGTATTCGACTATATCCGCACATGGCCTAGCTTAGAGATACGTGAATATCATTGGCATCATTTCTAAGCACATATATAAAGACACTTCTCTCCATACCTTTAACCTTACTGAACTTAATGTTCCTTTGTTGCTGATTGCCCAAGTGTCGCGTACCTGATTAGGTCATAAACAGTTAATTTTGATATCACTAAGTTTATTCAGATTGCAAAGGAAAACACCTAAATGAGGATCTAGACATTAGAACATACTCAAATATCTAGTTTGGATATAACTAAAATCTTGATTATGCACGGAAATATTTTCAGAGACGCTATTGGTTTAAAACTCAGAATTTGACCTATGGGGCTCGGATTCGCTTCAGAAAAGCTTTAGAAAAATTATTATATTGAGATACACACTTTATCTTCATAAAACAAAGTACTAGTATAAGTTTAGGCTCATGAAACTCAGAATTTATAAACCATAAGGCAATTTGAAACATAGGCTAACATATAGTAAAAAATTAGATAGTTTGGAGTGCCAGCTAGGGACTGTTTTCGTTTTTCCCTTTAACCAGTGAGGATTTAGAATTTTTTTGTCCCTGAAAGAATGATATTTATCTAGGAATTTAAAATATGAACACATGCATATATTATATGTAAAATTTAGACGTTAGGAACTCAAGTTATCAAGGAATTAAGGTATTAGGGT
>NW_017727826.1:4770-5022 GCF_001865875.1 Lupinus angustifolius | reverse complement strand
GGTTTAGAAACCCTTTCACCACGAAATTCTTGGGATATAAAGACTTGCGCACAGAATATTTCCAACATGCAAAGAGTTCTAAACATAGCCATGATCATTTCTAACATAACCCTAAGCTTACAACTCAACAACAACCACAGCAATGCATGATTTCCCTAATCACACTTAGAGCAGAATTTTTAAAACAGTAAGGACAGCCCTTGCATGTCATTTTTTCGTGAATCAGAGGTGAAATTTGAGTTCTCCATACCT
>NW_017727826.1:0-4670 GCF_001865875.1 Lupinus angustifolius | reverse complement strand
TTAAGTTCATGTATATATAGGTGTTAGGGATGAGTTAGTGAAGGAAGATATTTTGGGTTGGGTGTCCTTAAGATTTAAGCAAGGATTAGGTAATTTAGCAAAGTTTTATATGCATAATGTGGTATTTGGTTTGGGCAATTAGTGTAGTGCATGGATGTGTTTTCTTGTGCTCTAAGACACCTTAATACAACCTTAAACAATGTCTAGGGAAGTATAGATGATAGTTCAAGTACTCAAAGAACTGATAGAAAAGATCACAGGCACTCTCGGGCAATCCAGTTCAAAAGTACATTAAAACTAACACTTTTTCTAGAAACTTTTAACTAAGTTATTTATCATAGTATAACACTAAGATAATAACTTTCTATCTTCAAAACTCAAAATCAATAAAGCATTATAAAATCTAATAGGTTAGGTGGTCACTTAGACCAATTCTAATTAAAATTCTAAAACCATACATTACCCGATAACGGCTAGACTTTAAACTTGGACGACTTTGAAACTAACTAGATCAACTTATTTTCAAAGCAATTATTAAACATTTAGCATTCTAATATCAAGAAAATATAATCACATACATAAGCACACACACACACACATATATATAGTCCCATGTCTACCTAAGCAAGATGCTGAAAGGAGGGATGTTACAATTTTACTACAACTTGAACTTCCTCTTACTTCCTATGTGAAAGGAAAATACATTGTTTTGGATTTGAAAAAATTTAGTTCATTGTGCTGTAACAAACCCACTCAAGGTAGCACAACGGGTTTCAGTCTTGTTTGTGAATGGGATAACTACGATCGAAAGGATTTTTACTATTCTCTGTGTAGAATTTCAAAAGGGGAAATATAAATGCATAAGCAACAGGGCTTTGGTGAAACTATTAAGAATAGAGATATCCTATATGTTGGACATCTTAAACTTGAGGACCGTTTGCTGCATTATTTTCTGAGCTATGTCATTTCTACTACTACTGAAACCAAGGTCTCTCTAAATCTTCGTGAAAGTCATATTGATGTGGACATGATCCACAAAATGGGCTTCTCTTTCAATCCTAATGACCGCACCTATAAGCATAGAACTGATAGACTGACTGCTCCTGATGAACAATCAGACTCTGCCCCTCCTAAGCCTCATGAATCTCAACCTTCTGAGTTTCATGCTCAATCTTCCTCATCTGCTGCCATGTCTTCTAATCAAATGATTATGGATGAGTTGTTTTCTCTTTGAGGCTACATCACTAACCGGATGGATACTCTTGATGCTCAAAATCAACAAATCCACTTTGAACTTCATCGTCTCTCTTCTAAGATGAGTAGCATAGACATTGATTAAGACAACTCTGAGCCTGAGTCTTAGACTATCTTTATTGTTTGGGTTTTCTAGTTGTAATGATTTCCTAGCTTTGAACAATTTGTTGTTATTTTGTTGTTTTTGTTGTTATGGTTTGAACAATATTTTGAACATCTTTTAACTTTTATGATTACTGTTATGGTATCACTTTTATGCTTGTCATATACATATTGTATGATGTATATATATATATATATATATATATATATTATGCTGGAAACTCTTGGCTTTTCTACTTTTTGATAAATTCAAAGGGGGGAGAAAAGTTGGGAGAAGTGTATTTTCTGTCACATTACTTTCAGGCACACAACTCCAAATGAAAGGGGAGCATACAAAATAGGGGGAGCATACTCAAGTCATGTTAACATATCTCAAAGTATGTTGCTCTCATAAAACTACACTGTTAAAGAAGATATTGGTTTGTCATCATAAAAAAGGGGAGATTGTGAAGAATATCTTTGTTCTTGACTTTGGCATGGTTTTGATGAAGACACCAACATCACCAAAAAGAAGAAAATGAAGAATACTTATGAAGACAAAGAAGACAAGACTTCAAGACAAATTAGTCTAAGTCTAAATAGGTATTTCTACCCTATACTCTCGAATATATAAAAGTAGTAATACTCAATCTATTTTTAAAGAAAATTGAAACACTTCAAGTATAAACAAAACAATTTTCAAAAATAATGTGTAACAGGTTACTATATCTAAGTAACAAGTTACATAAGTGAGAAAACCAATTACTCAACAAAAATTGTGCAGGGTAATCGATTACCTAAATGTTGTAATTGATTACTCCAATTAAAATTTAATTGACAGTTGGACAGCGTGTTTGAGTAATCGATTACTGAAGGTTGTAATTGATTACTGAGAGTTGTTGCACCAGTTTTCAGATTTCAAAATGAATGGTTTTCATCCCAAATGAAATGGTTTCATTCCAATCAATTCCTATCCTTTCAAAGAAGTGTTATGGCTGGTTGGAAAGCCTATTTAAAGGCATTGAAACTCAGAATCAAACAAGAACTCTTACACAAACTTTCATACATAATTCTGAAAATTCTTTGAAATATTTTCTGCACTTTTGCAACTTGTTCTTAAACTTTCAAAGTGAATTTTCTGAGTTGCTTGAAGTAAAGTGTTTCAAAGTTTTGATAAACATATAAGAGCGTTATTACTTAGTATACAAAAGAGTTATCAGATTGCAAGTTATATTACATTGAATACTTGTAAAGGCAATCATGTCATTGTTGTAATTTCTTCATTAACATTTCAGAAATCTTTCTTTCACAAGGGTGTGATAAGAAAATGGATAGAGTCACTTGAAAATGAGTTTTTCAAGAGTGACATAAGTATTAGTGAGTGTGTAAGGTACATAGAGGTCACGAGGTAAGATATTTAATTACAACTCATAATATTTAGTGAAGAAATCTCTTGTGCTGCAAGAGTACTTGACGTAGCCTTCGGTGGAAAAGAAGGTGAACCAGTATAAAATTTCGGTGTACTCTCTTCTTTTTTATCTCTTAATTTTTTATCTGTTAATTTTGTACATAATTTCTCTGTTGCGCTTAACTCTTGATTTTGCAGAAAAAATGGTCATAATTTTAAGTCAACTAATTCACTCCACCCTCACCCCCTCTTAGTCGCAATCTTAGTGTTACACCTTCATCTTTCAACCAAAATAGCAATTAAAGATGCATCAATGTTGAAAGCCAAGATGCCAAATATTTGTGAAAAACCAGTAGATCATCTAATAATTGTTCATTATCAAACAAATTTATATACCTGAATTTAATTGCATATTCAGCTGGATCTTGTAAAAACAAATTGCATAAAAATTATTAGAATATAGAATAAGAGCGTGTTTTTTAATTTAGTAATAATAATTTTGATTTTGATGGTGGTGAATGGAATGGTTTGTGAGAAGAAAAGTATGAACTAACCAAATCACTGATGACATATGATCTATGTTTGTCTTATAATGTGAGCAATTATGATTCAACCATTTTAGTGGATGATATATGAAGATAAGAAGATTTGATATGAATGTAAGTAAGTTACAAAGTTGATGGAGAAGTGTTGCATGTGTTGTGAATTTATAGGAACATGACAAACACTCCAATATATGTCAATTTGCTTTCTTATTGTTTACGATGTGTATTCTACATGTTATAAATATCACATATAGTAATTTGTGTTAGATATTATAATTTGGAGTTGAGTATATTTGATTGGGGTAATTATTCAATCCTATTTTCTTTAAAAATTGAACATTCAAATAATTGAATTACTCACCGTTATCCTTGTAAGTAAAGTGTTTAATTAGTTGTGATGCATAAATAATAAGTGATATTTAATTTCACACATTTAATAAGTTATTAGTGTAGATATCAATCTCACACACAATTATTGTGTGCAAAATATTTATGATATAACATTCACATTAATAATTAGAAGATGTTTTCCTTCTTATGTTATATGGATATAGATATTAGTACAATTGGTAGTAATTAGAAGAAAGTGACAACAAAATAGAGAATTATAAATTATATCACGGTGAGATAGTTATATTGAATTTTGGTTTTATTAAGTAGTATATATGAAAAATAGTGGAGGCCTTTATTGGGAATGATGTAACTAAATGGAGATTAAAAAATTTCATGGAATTTGTATTTTATTTTATTGGTAGTAGGTAGGTAGGTTAAACCGCTAAAATTATAATGAGTTGTATGGTTTCAATGTGGTTTTACTTTATAGGGAATTATGGAGTTGAATGTAGTTTGAATATTTTATTGGATTTCATATTTTGTTTTATTTGTATTAGATATGTAGATTATAGTTAGAATGAGTTGTATGATTTGAACGTGACTTTACTTTATTGTGAATGATATAATTGAATGAAAGTTTGAAAATTTTATTGACATTTGTATTTTATTTTATTGGTAGTGGATAAGTAGACTAAGGTTAGAATGTTTGAGAGTACAAAGTGTCAAGGATAGTACTAGTGTTTTTTTGCCTGTGTTTTGATGAAGACAAGGTTCTATTAAAGCTTGAAGATGGCTCAACAATAAACATGTCTTATGCTCATTTGGTCATATCTAGACTAGGACATAATTTGAGTCTATAATCTAAGCAGTCTGGGATGTATGCCGTAGTAAATGAGTATAGGTTAGATGAACCTAGGTGCTAATCTCTTAAGCCATCTTAAATGTCATATCATATCCATGAGATATATCATCTAGTTAATTGTATGTTTATGTATTAATCATATATGTTATATGTGCATATTATGCATAATATAATTGCTAGAACATGT
>NW_017727825.1:317280-317817 GCF_001865875.1 Lupinus angustifolius | reverse complement strand
ACAACAATGAGGATGAGGATAGGATGAGGATGAGGATGTGGACGAGGATAGGATGAGGACAAGAATGAGGAAGAGGATGAGGATGAGGATAGGATGAGACTAAGGATGTGGATGAGGATAAGGATAGGATGTGGAGGAGGAAGAGGATGAGGAAGAGGATGGGGATGAGGATAGGATTAGGAGGATGATGAGGATAGGATGAGGAAGTGTAGTAGGATGAGGATGAGGAAGAGGAGAGGATGAGGATGAGGATACGATGGGGACAAGGAGGAGGATGAGGACGAGAAATAGGATGAGGATGACGTTAGGATGAGGATGAGGACGAGGATGAGCATGAGGTTGGGATGAGGATGAGGATGAGAATGAGGATAGTAGGAGCATGAGAATGAGGATAGGATGAATAGGAGGATGAGAAGGAGGATGAGGATGAGGAAGAGGAAAGGATGAGGACAAGAATGAGAATGAGGATAGGATGAGGATGAGGAGGAGGATAGGATGAGGATGAGGATGAGGATGAGGACGAGGATGAGGATAGGA
>NW_017727825.1:315445-317180 GCF_001865875.1 Lupinus angustifolius | reverse complement strand
GGATGAGGATGAGGATTAGGATGAGGATGAGGATGAGGATGAGGATGAGCATGAGGATGAGGATGAAGATGAGGATGAAGATAGGATGAGGATGTGGATGAGGATGTGGATGAGTATGAGGATGTGGAAAAGGTTGAGGATACGATGAGGATGAGGATGATGATGAGGATGTGGATGAGGATGAGGATGAGGATGAGGATAAGGATGAGGATGGGCATGAGGAGGAGGATAAGATGAGGATGAGGACGAGGATAGGATGAGGATGAGGATGAGGATGACGATGAGGGTGAGGGTGAGGATGAGGGCGAGGGTGAGGATGAGGATGAGGATGAGGATGAGGATGAGGATGAGGATGAGGATGAGGATAGGATGAGGATGAGGGTGAAGGTGAGGGTGAGGATGAGGATGAGGATGAGCATGAGGATGAAGATAGGATGAGGATGAGTATGAGTTTGAGGAGGAGGTTGAGGATACGATGAGGATGAGGATGAGGATACAATGAGGATGAAGATGAGGATAGGATGAGGATGATGATGAGGATGTGGATGAGGATGAGGATGAGGATGAGGATGAGGACGAGGATAGGATGAGGATGAGGACGAGGATAAGATGAGGAAGAAGATGATGATGAGGATAGGATGATGATCGAGGCCGTACTGGGTACAAATAATATATCAATTAAAATTGTAGTACTAGGAAGTAACTCCTAGGTCGTTTCTCAAGGATTATCTTTCAGGCAAAGCTGCAAACACCTTATACTCACACACACACAAGGGGGGTTTTGTTGTTGGATAGTATGATCATAAATCAAATTCAGAAACAGTAGTTAAACAATGTAATAAAACGGCTAAATCCCTTTGGTTCGTTTGTTCACAACTTAACCCTCGGTTTTAAAAGATTATTTTCAGATTCCAACCATTAACTTCCGAATTTGTTGAGATTCAATTAACTAAGCAATAATCAATTCAAAGTTCCAGAACCCAAAATTCAAACTAAGCGAAATCAGTAAAGGTATGAAACGATTAACAAATTCACACGAACTAAACATTCATGCACAAGGGAGAGTAAATCAACTAAGTGAAGATAAACTCAACCAACCAGTTTCTAAGCAATGGCATTAAGCAAACCATATTCAGAAAAGATAGAAGAAATCAACAATAAAGAAACCGAAAATGCATTAATAACAAAACCTCAAGAGTTGTGATACATTACCAAAGGAACTTAGTCTAGAAATTTAGCCTTCCATGGAAATGGAAGAACAAACCGAAAATGAGAAATGTAGAAGGGGTGAAACCCTAGCAGAGCAAAAAGAGGGAAAATGTAAATGACTTTGCGTTTCAAAATGAGGCAAAATGAAGTGTGTATGTTTGGAGTGGGGAATCCGAATTTAACCTCTACAACACACATAAACCGAATTGGGACTTAACAATGGGCCCAAAACTAAATTACAATAAAAACAACTCCTAAATTAAAAATACAATCTTCACTTCAACACATATCCTCGACTTCCATAATGCCCAAAATGCCACTGGTGCCAAATGTGATATGTGAAAGTGTGCATGTCAAGAGGAACACTTTGGAAAGCTCTCTTTATATGTCATGGTATTGATGAGGACAACTTGTGCTAATAAGAGCTTGAAGATCACCAACAAATCAACATGCTTTAGTCTTTTGATTGGTACTAGGCTTAGACTAGAAACTAGTTTAAGTTGAGTCTAAGGCTTAGGTCACCTAA
>NW_017727825.1:314908-315345 GCF_001865875.1 Lupinus angustifolius | reverse complement strand
CCAAATGGAATATAGGAGCAATGGGGAATAAGTAAAAAGTAAGCAAAAATCAACCCAAAATAAGACCAAATCTCTAATTCCAATATTCTTTGCCTTACTCAACCTTTTATTCACTTTTGTTTCTCTTTTTGTTGTTTTTCTTTTTCATTTTCGTTTTTTTTATGAAGACTTATGTACGCAATTGTGTTAACCATCATTAAGACATAACCAAGAATCCTCAAGATTTGAAGAACAATGCACCCTTTCTTACTTAATACCTATTCCCAAAACAATTCCAAAGCTCCAAAATTCCCTAAGGTTTGGACAATCATGGTTTTTCACTTATAAGCTTGTAATGAGCTAACTAACAATGAAAGAAGTAAAAGTCTCAAAGGGGCTATCAAAGGATAAATTCGTTCAAGGTAGGCTTATATGGCTAAGTGGCTTATTCAAAAGAA
>NW_017727825.1:314404-314808 GCF_001865875.1 Lupinus angustifolius | reverse complement strand
TAGAAGGATCACACATCAGCTCAAAAGGGACTGTCCAATCAGGTGCCTAGATAATAGGAGTGGTGGTCAAGGGTGTCTTGAGGCAAATAAATGCCTCTTTACATCTCTCATCAAAATCAAAGACAACCTCCTTTTGCAACAGGTTGGATAGTGGAAGAGCCTTCTTGCTAAAATCTTTAATGAACCTGCGATAGAAACCTGCATGACCAAGAAAAGTCACTGAAGATCCATACTATCCAGACTATCCAAGAAAAGTCACTGAGGATAGGATGAGGGTGAGGATGAGGATGAGGCTGAGGATGAGGATGAGGATGAGGATGTAGATGAGGATGAGGTTGAGGATGAGGATGAGTATGGGTATGAGGATGGGGATGGGGATGAGGATGAGGATGAGGATGAGGATG
>NW_017727825.1:313096-314304 GCF_001865875.1 Lupinus angustifolius | reverse complement strand
GATGAGGATGAGGATGAGGATTAGGCTGAGGATAAGGATGAGGATGAGGATTAGGATGAGGATGAGGATGAGGACGAGGATAAGATGAGGACGAGAATGAGGATGAGGATAGGATGAGGATGAGGATGAGGACGAGGATAAGATGAGGACGAGAATGAGGATGAGGATAGGATGAGGATGAGGATGAGGACGAGGATAAGATGAGGACGAGAATGAGGATGAGGATAGGATGAGGATGAGGATGAGGACGAGGATAAGATGAGGACGAGAATGAGGATGAGGATAGGATGAGGATGAGGATGAGGACGAGGATAAGATGAGGACGAGAATGAGGATGAGGATAGGATGAGGATGAGGATGAGGATGTGGATGAGGATGAAGATGAGGGTGAGGCTGAGGATGAGCATGCGCATGAGGATGAGGATGAGGATAAGGATGGGGATGCGGAAGAGGATGAAGATGAGGATGAGGATGACGATGAGGATGAGGATGAGCATGAGGATGAGGATGAGTATGAGGATGAGGTGGAGGTTGAGGACACGATGAGGATGAGGAGGAGGTTGAGGACATGATGAGAATGAGGATGAGCATAGGATGAGGATGAGGATGAGGATGAGGATAAGGATGAGGATGAGGATAGGATGCGGATGAGGTTGATGATGAGCATGAGGATGAGGATAGGATGCGGATGAGGTTGATGATGAGCATGAGGATGAGGATAGGATGCGGATGAGGTTGATGATGAGCATGAGGATGAGGATAGGATGCGGATGAGGTTGATGATGAGCATGAGGATGAGGATAGGATGCGGATGAGGTTGATGATGAGCATGAGGATGAGGATAGGATGCGGATGAGGTTGATGATGAGCATGAGGATGAGGATAGGATGCGGATGAGGTTGATGATGAGCATGAGGATGAGGATAGGACGAGGATGAGGATGAGGATGAGGATAAGAGGAGGGTGAGGATGAGGATGAGGATGAAGATGAGGATGTGGAGGAGGATGAGGATGAGGATGATGATGATGATGATGAGGATGAGGATAAGGATGAGGATGATGATAAGCATGAGGATGAGGATAGGATTAGGATGAGGATGAAGATGATGATGAGGATGAGGATGAGCATGATGATGAGAAGGAGGTTGAGGATAGGATGTGGATGAGGATGAGGATGAGTATAGGAAGAGGATGAGGATGAGGATGAA
>NW_017727825.1:308785-312104 GCF_001865875.1 Lupinus angustifolius | reverse complement strand
AGGATGAGGATGAGGATGAGGATGAGGATGAGGATGAGGATGAGGATGAGGATGAGGATGAGGATGAGGATGAGGATGAGGGTAGGATGAGGATGAGGATGAGGATGAGGATGAGGATGAGGATGAGGATGGGGATGAGGATGAGGATGAGGATGATGGTGAGGATGAGGAAGAGGATGCGTATGAGGATAGGATAAGGATGAATAGGAGGATAGGATGAGGATGAGGATGGGGAAGAGGATGAGGATGAGGATTAGGATAGGACGAGGATGAGGATGAGGATGAGGATGAGAAGGAGGTTGAGGATATGATGAGGATGAGGATGAGGATGAGGATAGGATGAGGAATAGGATGAGCATGAGGATGAGGATGAGGATGCCGATGAGGATGACGATCAGGATGAGGATGAGCACGAGGATAGGATAAAGATGAGGATAAGGATGAGGATGAGGATGTGGATGAGGATGAGGATGGGGATGAGGATGAGGACGAGAATGATGATGAGGATGAGGAAGAGGAAGCGTATGAGGATGAGGATAGGATAAGGATGAGGAGGAGGATAGGATGAGGATGAGGATGAGGATAGGGACGAGGAAAGGATGAGGATAAGGATGAGGATGAGGATTGGATGAGGATGAGGACGACGATAGGATGAGGAAGAGTATGAGGATAAGGATGAAGATGAGGATGAGGATGAGGATGAGGATGAGGATGAGGATGATGATGAGGATGAGGAAGAGGATGCGTATGAGGATGAGGATAGGATAAGGATGAGGTGGAGGATAGGATGAGGATGAGGATGGGGACGAGGATGAGGATGAGGATAGGACAAGGATTAGGATGAGGATGAGGATGAGGATGAGAAGGAGGTTGAGGATAGGATGAGGATGAGAATGAGGATAGGATGAGGAATAGGATGAGGATGAGGATGACGATGAGGATGACGATCAGGATGAGGATGAGGATGAGCACGAGGATAGGTTAAGGATGAGGATGAGGATGAGCATGAGGATGACGATGTGGATGAGGATGAGGTTGGGGATGAGGATGAGGATGAGGATGATGATGAGGATGAGGATGATGATTAGGATAAGGATTAGGATTAGGAAATGAAGGCAATTCGAGGACGAATTCATTTGAAGAGGGAGGGGATGATGTAAACCCTCCTAGGGCAGCCTTTGATTCCAAGGGCAAGAGAAGTTATGATGGTCCTACAACTAGGGCCAAAGCCAAGGCAGGGATCCTTAAAGTCTCAAAGGACACAATTGACCCAGGAGAGGGTATGTGAGGAGGACATTTATGTCCTTAGGTCACTTTCTACTTAGGTTTATTTTATTTTCATTGATTCAAATAAATGAGATTGCATTCTCATATAGTCTTAGGTTTATTTTCATTGTTAGTATTTAATTCATGTAATATGGGTTGGGAATTATTTGTAACATTGGTCCATATTCATGACCAAGTAGTTTACTTAGGTTCAAGGGTAAGCCTTTCACGTGGCTAGGGCAAATGGAAGTCAATGCATGATCATTTCAAGGAAGGAGGCACGTAAGGAACTCTATCTATAAGGACAAACAAGGAGATAAGGCAATTCAGCTAACACTTTATCTCTAAGGCAAACAAGGAGATAAGGCATGGAGGGAAAACGAATTTAAAAGAAGATAGGTTTGTTTTAGCAATTTGAATTTGAATTTGAATTTGAATTTGGATTTGAAAGAAGATAGATTTGAATTTGAATTCAAGGGTATATGGCACACGTTTTCAAACTTGGAGATAAAGAGAAGATTATATGAATATTATAGAGAGATTAATCAATCTCCCAAATATGCACACGGCTAGAAACAAGGAAAGAAGATAGGAAGCTCAATCTTTTAAGGTGCACAAGGCTATAAAATAGGGAATCCTAATCTCATCTCCAACCAACAACAAATCAGATTGGATTCAAATTAAATATGATTAGTTCCTCAAGATGAAGTCAAATTGATCAAGTCTCTTCCTTCTCCTCAACAAATTCGGCCAACCATCCACCAAAACCGAATTACACTCAAGACTAAGTCAAACAAGCAATTCAGCTCAACCAATTGATATTACTTAGGATTTTATTTTTATGTTTATTAGAAGATAATTTGATTTCTATCTTCTATTTTATCTATTCAGCCAAGGCAACTTTGCCTATTTATATTTTGATCAAATCATTAATAAAGGTTAAGTTTTATTTTGAATAAATTTGAATTGTTTTAGTTGAGAGGACTTCTCCTAAACTCTATCCTTTGGCCGTGGCCATTGATGAGCTTTTATCAAGCTTCTTAAGCTTGTGGCAAGCAACACTTGACTTATCAAGCTTCCATGCTTGTGGCGTCTTCCATCTCATTCCTCTTCCACCTTCTTCCTTATCAAGCCATCACAATCTGCCCTACACTTCCCCACGCCCAAATCAAAAGACAACTCTAACATATAACCCCCAACCGAACCCAACCATCCCTAAATCACCTCATCTCCCATTGATCCGAAACCATACACATCACTTTACCCTAAACAGCCACAAATCATCATCTACAATTACAAGCCAAAAACCCTTAACTCAAACCCCTCCAACCCTAAAATTACCTAACCAAACCGAGGCCATAAAACCTCAAACCATACACAAACCCTAGCCTATTTATACAACCCCAAACCGAAGCAAATCAACCCAAAAGTTGCCCTAATTTGACAAAACCGAATTCACACATTCACAAAGCCTAATTTCAAGCTAAACGATCCTATAATTCTAAGGCAGCCCCTTGAGGTTGTCATCAGATTGGATGAGGATGAGGACGACGATAGGATGAGGAAGAAGATGAGGATAAGGATGAAGATGAGGGTATGATGAGGATGAAGATGAGGATAAGGATAGGATGCGGATGAGGATGATCATGAGCATGAGGATAGGACGAGGATGAGGGTGAGGATGAGGATGAGGATGAGGATAAGATGAGGAATAGGATCAGGATGAGGATGCGTATGAGGATGAGGATAGGATAAGGATGAGGAGGAGAATAGGATGAGGATGAGGATGGGGGCGAGGATAGGATGAGGATGAGGATGAGGATTGGATGAGGATGAGGACGAGGATAGGATGAGGAAGAGGATGAGGATAAGGATGAAGATGAGGGTATGATGAGGATGAGGATGAAGATAGGATGAGGATAAGGATAGGATGCGGATGAGGATGATCATGAGCATGAGGATGAGGATAGGACGAGGATGAGGATGAGGATGAGGATGAGGATGAGGATGAGGATGAGGATGAGGATGAGGATGAGGATGAGGATGAGGATGA
>NW_017727825.1:307590-308685 GCF_001865875.1 Lupinus angustifolius | reverse complement strand
AGGATATGATGAGGATAGGATGAGGAGTTGAGGAGGAGGATAGGATGAGGATGAGGATGGGGACGAGGATAGGATGAGGATGAGGATTGGATGAGGATGAGGACGACGATAGGATGAGGAAGAGGATGAGGATAAGGATGAAGATGAGCGTATGATGAGGATGAGGATAAGGATAGGATGCGGATAAGGATGATCATGAGCATGAGGATGAGGATAGGACGAGGATGAGGGTGAGGATGAGGATGAGAAGGAGGTTGAGGATAGGATGAGTATGAGGATAGGATGAGGAATAGGATCAGGATGAGGATGAGGATGCGTATGAGGATGAGGATAGGATAAGGATGAGGAGGAGGATAGGATGAGGATGAAGATGGGGATGAGGATAGGATGAGGATGAGGACGACGATAGGATGAGGAAGAGGATGAGGATAAGGATGAAGATGAGGGTATGATGAGGATGAGGATGAAGATAGGATGAGGATAAGGATAGGACGCGGATGAGGATGATCATGAGCATGAGGATGAGGATAGAACGAGGATGAGGATGAGGATGACGATGAGGATGAGAAGAAGGTTGAGGATAGGATGAGGATGAGGATAAGGATGAGGATAGGATGAGGAAGAGGATGAGGATAAGGATGAAGATGAGGATAGGATGAGGATAAGGATAGATGCGGATGAGGATGATCATGAGCATGAGGATGAGGATAGGACGAGGATGAGGATGAGGATGAGGATGAGGATGAGATGGAGGTTGAGGATAGGATGAGGATGAGGATGAGGATGAGGATGAGGTTGACCATTAGGATGAGGATGAGGATGAGCACGAGGATGAGCACGAGGATAGGATAAGGATGAGGATGAGGATGAGGATGAGTATGAGGATGTGGATGTGGATGAGAATGCGGATGAGGATGAGGATGAGGATAGGATGAGGATGAAGATAAGATGAGGTTGAGTATTAGGATGAGGATGAGGATGAGAATGAGGATGAGGAGGAGGAGGAGCATGAGGAGGAGGATGATGATAGGATGAGGATGAGGATGAGGACGAGGATAGGATGACAATGATGATGAGGAAGAGGATAGGATGAGG
>NW_017727825.1:307150-307490 GCF_001865875.1 Lupinus angustifolius | reverse complement strand
TGAGTATTAGGATGAGGATGAGGATGAGGATGAGGATGAGGATGAGGATGAGGATGAGGATGAGGATGAGAATGAGGTTGAGGATGTATGATGAGGATGAGGATGAGGATGGGATGAGGATAAGGATAGGATGAGGATGAGGATTAGGAGGAGGACGAGGATAGTTCTAGAAAGAGAATGAGGATGAGGATACGATCAGGATGAGGATGAGGATGGGGATGAGGATAGGAGGAGGATGAGGATGAGGATAGGATGAGGATGAGAATGAGGGTGATGATGAGGATGAGCATGAGCATGAGCATGAGGATGAGGGTGAGGATGAGGATGAGGATGAGGATGA
>NW_017727825.1:306657-307050 GCF_001865875.1 Lupinus angustifolius | reverse complement strand
GAGGATGAGGATGAGGATGAGGATGAGGATGAGGATGAGGATGAGGATGAGGATGAGGATGAGAATTGGATGAGGATGAGGAAGACGATAGGATGAGGAAGAGGATGAGGATGAGGATGAAGATGATGGTATGATGAGGATGATGATGAGGATGAGGATAGGATGAGGATAAGGATAGGATGCAGATAAGGATGATCATGTAATTAGGATGAGAATAGGACGAGGATGAGGATGAGGATGAGGATGAGAAGGAGGTTGAGGATAGGATGAGGATGAGGATAGGATGAGGATGAGGATGAGGATGAGGCTGAGGTTTAGGATGAGGATGAGGATTAGGATGAGGATGTGGTTGAGGATTAGGATGAGGATGATGATGAGCATGAGGATGAGCAT
>NW_017727825.1:301396-306557 GCF_001865875.1 Lupinus angustifolius | reverse complement strand
ATGAGGATGAGGATAAGGATGAGCATGAGCATGAGCATGAGCATGAGCATGAGGATAGGATGAGGATGAGGATGAGGATAATGATGAGGATGAGGATGAGGATGAGCAGGAGGATGAGGATTAGGATGAGGATAGGATGAGGATAAGAATGAGGTTGAGGATTAGGATGAGAATGATGATGAGCATGAGGATGAGCATGAGGATGAGGATGAGGATGAGGATGAGGATGAGGATGAGGATGAGGATGAGGATGAGGTTCAGGATTAGGATGAGAATGATGATGAGCAAGAGGATGAGCATGAGGATGAGGATGAGGATAGGATGAGGAGGAGGTTCAGGATTAGGATGAGAATGATGATGAGCAAGAGGATGAGCATGAGCATGAGGATGAGAGGTTGAGGAGGAGGATAGAATGAGGATGAGGATGGAGGATGAGGATGAGCATGACGATGAGGATGAGGATAGGATGAGGAGGAGGTTCAGGATTAGGATGAGAATGATGATGAGCAAGAGGATGAGCATGAGCATGAGGATGAGAGGTTGAGGAGGAGGATAGAATGAGGATGAGGATGGAGGATGAGGATGAGCATGACGATGAGGATGAGGATAGGATGAGGAGGAGGTTCAGGATTAGGATGAGAATGATGATGAGCAAGAGGATGAGCATGAGCATGAGGATGAGAGGTTGAGGAGGAGGATAGAATGAGGATGAGGATGGAGGATGAGGATGAGCATGACGATGAGGATGAGGATAGGATGAGGAGGAGGTTCAGGATTAGGATGAGAATGATGATGAGCAAGAGGATGAGCATGAGCATGAGGATGAGAGGTTGAGGAGGAGGATAGAATGAGGATGAGGATGGAGGATGAGGATGAGCATGACGATGAGGATGAGGATAGGATGAGGAGGAGGTTCAGGATTAGGATGAGAATGATGATGAGCAAGAGGATGAGCATGAGCATGAGGATGAGAGGTTGAGGAGGAGGATAGAATGAGGATGAGGATGGAGGATGAGGATGAGCATGACGATGAGGATGAGGATAGGATGAGGAGGAGGTTCAGGATTAGGATGAGAATGATGATGAGCAAGAGGATGAGCATGAGCATGAGGATGAGAGGTTGAGGAGGAGGATAGAATGAGGATGAGGATGGAGGATGAGGATGAGCATGACGATGAGGATGAGGATAGGATGAGGAGGAGGTTCAGGATTAGGATGAGAATGATGATGAGCAAGAGGATGAGCATGAGCATGAGGATGAGAGGTTGAGGAGGAGGATAGAATGAGGATGAGGATGGAGGATGAGGATGAGCATGACGATGAGGATGAGGATAGGATGAGGAGGAGGTTCAGGATTAGGATGAGAATGATGATGAGCAAGAGGATGAGCATGAGCATGAGGATGAGAGGTTGAGGAGGAGGATAGAATGAGGATGAGGATGGAGGATGAGGATGAGCATGACGATGAGGATGAGGATAGGATGAGGAGGAGGTTCAGGATTAGGATGAGAATGATGATGAGCAAGAGGATGAGCATGAGCATGAGGATGAGAGGTTGAGGAGGAGGATAGAATGAGGATGAGGATGGAGGATGAGGATGAGCATGACGATGAGGATGAGGATAGGATGAGGAGGAGGTTCAGGATTAGGATGAGAATGATGATGAGCAAGAGGATGAGCATGAGCATGAGGATGAGAGGTTGAGGAGGAGGATAGAATGAGGATGAGGATGGAGGATGAGGATGAGCATGACGATGAGGATGAGGATAGGATGAGGAGGAGGTTCAGGATTAGGATGAGAATGATGATGAGCAAGAGGATGAGCATGAGCATGAGGATGAGAGGTTGAGGAGGAGGATAGAATGAGGATGAGGATGGAGGATGAGGATGAGCATGACGATGAGGATGAGGATAGGATGAGGAGGAGGTTCAGGATTAGGATGAGAATGATGATGAGCAAGAGGATGAGCATGAGCATGAGGATGAGAGGTTGAGGAGGAGGATAGAATGAGGATGAGGATGGAGGATGAGGATGAGCATGACGATGAGGATGAGGATAGGATGAGGAGGAGGTTCAGGATTAGGATGAGAATGATGATGAGCAAGAGGATGAGCATGAGCATGAGGATGAGAGGTTGAGGAGGAGGATAGAATGAGGATGAGGATGGAGGATGAGGATGAGCATGACGATGAGGATGAGGATAGGATGAGGAGGAGGTTCAGGATTAGGATGAGAATGATGATGAGCAAGAGGATGAGCATGAGCATGAGGATGAGAGGTTGAGGAGGAGGATAGAATGAGGATGAGGATGGAGGATGAGGATGAGCATGACGATGAGGATGAGGATAGGATGAGGAGGAGGTTCAGGATTAGGATGAGAATGATGATGAGCAAGAGGATGAGCATGAGCATGAGGATGAGAGGTTGAGGAGGAGGATAGAATGAGGATGAGGATGGAGGATGAGGATGAGCATGACGATGAGGATGAGGATAGGATGAGGAGGAGGTTCAGGATTAGGATGAGAATGATGATGAGCAAGAGGATGAGCATGAGCATGAGGATGAGAGGTTGAGGAGGAGGATAGAATGAGGATGAGGATGGAGGATGAGGATGAGCATGACGATGAGGATGAGGATAGGATGAGGAGGAGGTTCAGGATTAGGATGAGAATGATGATGAGCAAGAGGATGAGCATGAGCATGAGGATGAGAGGTTGAGGAGGAGGATAGAATGAGGATGAGGATGGAGGATGAGGATGAGCATGACGATGAGGATGAGGATAGGATGAGGAGGAGGTTCAGGATTAGGATGAGAATGATGATGAGCAAGAGGATGAGCATGAGCATGAGGATGAGAGGTTGAGGAGGAGGATAGAATGAGGATGAGGATGGAGGATGAGGATGAGCATGACGATGAGGATGAGGATAGGATGAGGAGGAGGTTCAGGATTAGGATGAGAATGATGATGAGCAAGAGGATGAGCATGAGCATGAGGATGAGAGGTTGAGGAGGAGGATAGAATGAGGATGAGGATGGAGGATGAGGATGAGCATGACGATGAGGATGAGGATAGGATGAGGAGGAGGTTCAGGATTAGGATGAGAATGATGATGAGCAAGAGGATGAGCATGAGCATGAGGATGAGAGGTTGAGGAGGAGGATAGAATGAGGATGAGGATGGAGGATGAGGATGAGCATGACGATGAGGATGAGGATAGGATGAGGAGGAGGTTCAGGATTAGGATGAGAATGATGATGAGCAAGAGGATGAGCATGAGCATGAGGATGAGAGGTTGAGGAGGAGGATAGAATGAGGATGAGGATGGAGGATGAGGATGAGCATGACGATGAGGATGAGGATAGGATGAGGAGGAGGTTCAGGATTAGGATGAGAATGATGATGAGCAAGAGGATGAGCATGAGCATGAGGATGAGAGGTTGAGGAGGAGGATAGAATGAGGATGAGGATGGAGGATGAGGATGAGCATGACGATGAGGATGAGGATAGGATGAGGAGGAGGTTCAGGATTAGGATGAGAATGATGATGAGCAAGAGGATGAGCATGAGCATGAGGATGAGAGGTTGAGGAGGAGGATAGAATGAGGATGAGGATGGAGGATGAGGATGAGCATGACGATGAGGATGAGGATAGGATGAGGAGGAGGTTCAGGATTAGGATGAGAATGATGATGAGCAAGAGGATGAGCATGAGCATGAGGATGAGAGGTTGAGGAGGAGGATAGAATGAGGATGAGGATGGAGGATGAGGATGAGCATGACGATGAGGATGAGGATAGGATGAGGAGGAGGTTCAGGATTAGGATGAGAATGATGATGAGCAAGAGGATGAGCATGAGCATGAGGATGAGAGGTTGAGGAGGAGGATAGAATGAGGATGAGGATGGAGGATGAGGATGAGCATGACGATGAGGATGAGGATAGGATGAGGAGGAGGTTCAGGATTAGGATGAGAATGATGATGAGCAAGAGGATGAGCATGAGCATGAGGATGAGAGGTTGAGGAGGAGGATAGAATGAGGATGAGGATGGAGGATGAGGATGAGCATGACGATGAGGATGAGGATAGGATGAGGAGGAGGTTCAGGATTAGGATGAGAATGATGATGAGCAAGAGGATGAGCATGAGCATGAGGATGAGAGGTTGAGGAGGAGGATAGAATGAGGATGAGGATGGAGGATGAGGATGAGCATGACGATGAGGATGAGGATAGGATGAGGAGGAGGTTCAGGATTAGGATGAGAATGATGATGAGCAAGAGGATGAGCATGAGCATGAGGATGAGAGGTTGAGGAGGAGGATAGAATGAGGATGAGGATGGAGGATGAGGATGAGCATGACGATGAGGATGAGGATAGGATGAGGAGGAGGTTCAGGATTAGGATGAGAATGATGATGAGCAAGAGGATGAGCATGAGCATGAGGATGAGAGGTTGAGGAGGAGGATAGAATGAGGATGAGGATGGAGGATGAGGATGAGCATGACGATGAGGATGAGGATAGGATGAGGAGGAGGTTCAGGATTAGGATGAGAATGATGATGAGCAAGAGGATGAGCATGAGCATGAGGATGAGAGGTTGAGGAGGAGGATAGAATGAGGATGAGGATGGAGGATGAGGATGAGCATGACGATGAGGATGAGGATAGGATGAGGAGGAGGTTCAGGATTAGGATGAGAATGATGATGAGCAAGAGGATGAGCATGAGCATGAGGATGAGAGGTTGAGGAGGAGGATAGAATGAGGATGAGGATGGAGGATGAGGATGAGCATGACGATGAGGATGAGGATAGGATGAGGAGGAGGTTCAGGATTAGGATGAGAATGATGATGAGCAAGAGGATGAGCATGAGCATGAGGATGAGAGGTTGAGGAGGAGGATAGAATGAGGATGAGGATGGAGGATGAGGATGAGCATGACGATGAGGATGAGGATAGGATGAGGAAGAGGAGGAGGATATGATGAGGACTTGAATGAGGATTAGGATAGGAGGAGGGGGAGGAGGAGGATGAGGTTGAGGATAGGATTAGGACGTGAATGAGGATGAGGATGAGGAAGAGGAAGAGGATGATGATGAGGATGAGGAAGAGGATGAGGTTAGGATGAGGATGAGGATGAGGAAGAGGATGAGGATGAGG
>NW_017727825.1:300881-301296 GCF_001865875.1 Lupinus angustifolius | reverse complement strand
ATAAGGTTGAGGATGAGGATGAGGAGGAGCATGAGGATGAGGATGAGGTTAGGATAAGGATGAGGATGAGGTTGAGGATTAGGATGAGGATGATGATGAGCATGAGGATGAGGATGAGGATGATATGAGGATGATGATGAACACGAGGATGAGGATGAGGATGACGAGGAGGATGAGCATGAGGATGAGGATGAGGATGAGGATGAGGATGAGCATGAGGATGAGGATAGGATGAGGATGAGGATGAGGTTGAGGATTAGGATGAGGATGAGGATGAGGATAGGATGAGGATGAGGATGAGGATGAGGATGAGGTTGAGGATTAGGATGAGGATGATGATGAGCATGAGGGTGAGCATGTGGATGAGGATGAGAATGAGGATGAGGATGAGGTTGAGGATGAGGATGAGGATGAG
>NW_017727825.1:299295-300781 GCF_001865875.1 Lupinus angustifolius | reverse complement strand
TTAGGATGAGGATGAGGATTAGGATGAGGATGTGGTTGAGGATTAGGATGAGGATGATGATGAGCACAAGGATGAGCATGACAATGAGGATGAGGATGAGGATGAGGATGAGGTTGAGGATTAGGATTGCGGATGATGATGAGCATGAGCATGAGGATGAGGATAAGGATGAGGATAAGGAGGAGGATGAGGATGAGGATGAGGATGAGGATGAGGAGCAGCATGAAGATGAGGATGAGGCTTGGATGAGGATGATGATGAGGATGAGCAGGAACTTGAGGATGAGGATGAGGATAGGATGAGGACGAGGATGAGGATGAGGATGAGGTTGAGGATTAGGATGCATGAGGATGAGGATGAGGATGAGGATGAGGATGAAGATGAGGATGAGGATGAGGATGAGAATGATGATGAGGATGAGCAGGAACATTATGGTGAGGATGAGGATAGGATGAGGATGAGGATGAGGATGAGGTTGAGGATTTGGATGAGGATGATCATGAGCATGAGGATGAGGATGAGGATGAGGATGAGGATGAAGATGAGGATGAGGATGAGGATGAGGATGAGGATGAGGATGAGGTTGAGGATGAGGATAGGATGAGGATGTGGATGAGGATGAGCTTGAGGATTATGATGAGGATGATGATGAGCATGGGGATGAGGATATGATGAGGATGAGGTTGAGGATTAGGATGAGGATGATGATGAGCATGAGGATGAGCATAAGGATGAGGTTGAGCATGAGGATGAGGATGATGATGAGCATGAGGATGAGGATGAGGATGAGGATGAGGATGAGGATGAGGATGAGGATGAAACCAACATATTTTCCAATTTGGAACATATTTTCCAATTTTTGTGGTACTGAGTTTGAAACCAACATATATCATATATTGTTATACATGTATTGTTACATATGTTACTAATTATGAAATGTAAGGTTATAAATGTAACTATTATATATTTTACTAATTGATATATATATGTTACTAATCATGAAATGCATTGTTATATATGATTCATAATTTTTTATAATATTAGTAGTAATGTTTATCCTTGTATGATGAGGATGAGGATGAGGATGAGGATATGATGAGGATGAGGATGAGGATAGGATAGGATTATGATGAGAATGAGGATGAGGATGAGGATAGGATGAGGATGAGGATGAGGAAGAGGACACGATCAGGATGAGGATGATGATGAGGATACGATTAGGATGAGGATGAGGATGAGGACAAGATGAGGATGAGGATCAGGATGGGATTAGGATGAGCATGAGGATGAAAATGAGGGTGATGATGAGGATGAGTTTGAGGATGAGGATGAGGATGGGGATGAGGTTGAGGATGAGGACGAGGACAGGATGAGGATGAGGATGAGGATTGGATAAGGATGAGAATTAGGATGAGCATGAGGGTGATGATGAGGATAAGCGTGAGGATGAGGATGAGGATGAGGATGAGGATGAGGATAGGTTGAG
>NW_017727825.1:298704-299195 GCF_001865875.1 Lupinus angustifolius | reverse complement strand
AGGATGAGGAGGAGGATGAGGATGAGGATGAGGAGGAGGAGGAGCATGAGGAGGAGGAGGATGATAGGATGAGCATGAGGATGAGGACGAGGATAGGATTAGGAAGAGGATGAGGATGAGAATGAGGACGAGAATAGGATCAGGAAGAGGACGAGGATGAAGATACATTGAGGATGAGAATGAGGATAGGATGAGGATGAGGACGAGGAAGAGGACGAGGATAAGGAATAGGATGAGGATGAGGATAGGATCAGGATGAGAATGAGGATGAGGATGAGCATGAGGATGAGGATGAGGATGAGGATGAGGATGACGATGAGGATGAGGATGAGGATGAGGATGAGGATGAGGATGAGGAATAGGATGAGGATGAGGATTGGATGAGGATGAGGACGACGATAGGATGACGAAGAGGATAAGGATGAAGATGAGGGTATGATGAGGATGAGGATGAGGATATGATGTGGATGAGGATGAGGATGAGGATGAGG
>NW_017727825.1:298038-298604 GCF_001865875.1 Lupinus angustifolius | reverse complement strand
TGAGGATGAGGATGAGGAGGAGGATGAGAAGGAGGATGATGATGAGGAGGAGCATGAGGAGGAGGAGGATGATAGGATGAGCATGAGGTTGAGGACGAGGATAGGATTAGGAAGAGGATGAGGATGAGGATGAGGACGAGAACAGGATTAGGAAGAGGACGAGGATGAGGTACAATGAGGATGAGAATGAGGATAGGATGAGGATGAGGATGAGGATGAGGACGAGGAAGAGGACGAGGATAAGGAATAGGATGAGGATGAGCATAGGATCAGGATGAGAATGAGGATGAGGATAGGATGAGGATGAGCATGAGGATGAGGATGAGGATGAGGATGAGGATGAGGACACGGTTAGGATGAGGATGAGGATGAGGATACGATCAGGATGAGGATGAGGATGAGGACAATATGAGGATCAGGATCAGGATGGGATTATGATGAGAATGAGGATGAGAATGAGGGTGATGATGAGGGTGAGTTGGAGGATGAGGATGAGGTTGAGGATGAGGACGAGGACAGGATGAGGATGAGGATGAGGATTGGATAAGGATGAGAATGAGGATGAG